>NC_090444.1:1431142524-1431445554 GCF_031143425.1 Pleurodeles waltl | reverse complement strand
TTGCATCATATTGAGCTGCCTTGGTATTGGTCAGTTGGTGTGAAATGCTACGCTGAGATTGGTTAAACTGTGCGTAGAGCCACACAGTGATTGATTGTTTGTATACTGGGTTGCACTTGGGTTGGAAGAAGGGCTTACCGAAATTTCACGTTTCTCAAATGAATCAAAACTTTGAAGGAAGTGTATTTCATTTCATTGTAATTTGTTGATTTGAATTCAGAATCTTAAAAGTTTTTCAAAGCTGTACAATGAGGAGTATTCCTCTTCATCAGGGCAAAGAAGCGCCTCCTGAAGGTACGCCAGCACACCATATGATGATTGAGAGGGGGGTCACAAACATGTGAATGGCTTCGTCAGTGGTGCAAGATCAGTGAAAAAGAGAATGTATTGCATTTTTCTAGATGGGGTACATTCAATTTGAGGATTATTGACAGATTATGAGAAATACTTTATGAAATGAAGCCTCTTCTTAGACAAACACAATTCGAAGCACTAAGTGCATGGGAGAGGGCGACTTGTAATAGAGATAAAGAAAAGTATCAGAGACTGTTAGACCTGTCATCCTTAGGGTGGTCTTCACCCAAACATTTTGCTTGCTTGCCTCATGTTTTTGCTGTATCTTTCTGTTGGCCTTTGAACTCTGAGCACTTTACCACAGCTGACCAGTGCTTCTCCCCTAAACATAGTAACATTGGTGTATACACAATTGGCATATTTAATTTACTTATAATTCACTTGTAAAGTAGTATACCATGTTCCCAAGTCATGTAAACTAAGTGCTACTAGTGGACCTGCTATTTAAGTAAGTTGCGCTTATTGTGCCACCTACTTAAATAGCCATTTAAACATGTCTCAGGCCTGCCACTACAGAGCTTGTGCGTGCCATTTCACTGTCACTTCAACTTAGTATTTAAAAAACCCTTGCCAAGTCTTAACTTACTAAACTCCCCTTTTGTTACATATAAGTTATCCTTAAGGTAGAACATAGGAAGCCCATAGGGCAAGGTGCTGTGTAACTAACAGGTAGGATATGTACTTTTAAGATTTACATCTCCTGGTAGTGAAGAACTCCCAAAGTCATTTTTAGGTAGAGCGTAGCGTTCAACGTGTTGTATACTTTTAAGTATTCTTATGATATGGGTTCAAGCAAATTCAATTGATTTCATTTGTGGGTTCCAGTGTCCTTCAAAAATCCTTGCTTGCTAGTGGTCAGTTCTGCCTCTTTGTCCTGCCTTTTTCTCTTTGGGAGCAGCACAAAGTACTGTATAATTACGCTATGTCCTGTTTAACTCTTCGGTAGGGGACTTTTTTTCTTTAGAATTTGCCTGTTGGTCTTACACTGTGGGTGTGTGTTCAGTCCCTCCTCCCCACCAGCTCCCTCTGCAAATAAAATGAACAGCAGAGAGGGTTTTTTCCAGTCCCCCTCATTTATCAAATGCACTTTATATGTTCGGCGCTAGTGCTCATGGCGGCCGTTTTTTTTTGTTGAAGGTGGGATTGACCTCATACAATACTGATTCGTATGAGAACGAGGGACGCAAATGTAATAGTACAATGTGGGTGCAATTAATCGTTTCCGCTTCATATGCATCCTTTCATTTGAAAATGCACACTCACTGGACTATAAAATGGGGGCTCACTCGCAGCCGCTCTCCCAGGATTCTAAAACATCAGTTACCCGACCAAACACATGTACAGAAAAATGCAACCCGATGCGAAACGATAACATGACTCAAACATTGTGGATGACATCAACTGCGCAGAGAACACCGATTTGGAGCATGACACCAAGCGTTGGTAATTGACATATGCATTGAACCAATATACGGTTAACATGAGTAGATTTCACCAACTATCTTTCTTTAATTCGAACAGGAATTCTAAAAATGACAAATTAGACTACAATGGGTGTATTTAACCTCCCCGTCTCAGGTTTAGATGCAGAACAAAACCTTAATCCGCGCCTCACTTCTGTACCATGCTAAATTTTCTGTGTTAATTGGTGCTTTATTTAGAGTGGCGTAGAATCAAATCAATAGCAAGCCAGCTACCAGATAGAGGGCAGGACAACAGGCTAGCATAGTCCGAGAACTAAGTGCTGTTGCGGCCATTTTGTGACACATCTGTTGGGAGGAAAACAAATTGATCAGCGACCGCAGAGAGGTTCTCAGGAGCGGTACTGCAACAAGATACAGGCTTGAAAAACAACAGAAATGCCGGAGAGGGTTAACCCCGGTGAGACATGATGGGCAACGAAGCCTGTTGCAGGCAGTGTTGATTCACTCTTTTCATGGGGATGTAGAAATATTTTAGCGTTCAGGGATACGTGTAAGTTGGTGGTCGGATCGTCTTTTAGTAGGTGCTGTCTCCGACTGTAACAAAACATCCCAATAGTTTAGGTTATTGCGCCATAGGCAAGTTTATTGCATTTTGCGTTGCATTAAGACAACGTGTGACGAACTGAAGGGAAACCAGAGTGCTTGTTGCGACCGCAGATTTTGTTCTTTGACCTCAGGTTTGAGTGATGTGTTTTTATTTTCCGTGCCCGCATTCGGTTTACAGATCTGCCATGTTTCCTTGTACTGACTAATGTATTTTTGCTGTGACGGCCTTGCATTGCCCTATATAAAATTTCAGAACTGTAGAAGATTTTTCCGGCTATGGACCCCGTCCCCTCAAGGTTTTTCTTTCGACGCTAGCTCTTGGTCAATGTCTTTATGTTCAAATGCTCCAAGAGATCACACTGTACATTTTGAACATTGCCTCGTTTTACCAGGTTTCTGAGTAGTAACACGCAGATAAACACATCATTCCTCGCAGACGGCACATCTTTTTGCCCTGGATGTGCGCATCTTCAGTCCATAACATCACATCCCTCGAGCTGTTTCATGTTAAAGAGTCTATACTAGAATACTGTGTCCACCGGTTGTGCTATTGCATCTTCATCTGCTCCGCTTTTCCCAAAATACTCAAGCTTACATCTGGGCCAAGTTGACCTGTGCTGCAGGTAAGGTTACCATCTAGCCAGTTTTCTAAGTGCCCTGACCGGGACCAAAAAAAAACCAAATACTCAAATCTGTTTTTTTTTTTTTTAGTTCTTGTCTGTACATACAAACAGTAAATATAAATATAAAGAACTTGAGAAGGGACCCATGATTAAAACAGAAGATGGTTAGACACTGTATTTTAGCCTTTAAACAATATCCATACGGTTATTTATAGTCATTGCCTGGCAAAATGCCAATAACAATAACCTTAAACCTCTAAAGGGAGTACCTCTTCCTTCCCTACTAACCCCCTAAAAAAAACCATTTTTTTCTTTTTGAAGAAACACTCTAATTATTAGTACATCAAACTTGTGTCCTGCCGTTCGGCCACATCCATGTTTCCCAATTTGTGTGAAATGCCTTTTCTGGTATTTAACTGACCTCGAGTGCACCAGTAAACTACTAAAAACATACGAGGCTCCGCGTTTTCAGGATAGTTACAAAGCTAATAGCTTTAACTCGAGGAAATGCGAGAGCCATTGCATTGCAAATTCTTGTTTGTTACTGTGAGACCTACTCCTTTCATAGGCCAGCGTTGGGGATTCCTTAACATACTTCAAGCTGTAATTCCTGTTCAGAAAGGAGTAGCTGCATTAAGTTTCATATCATTGGAATGGTAATGATAAATCCTCTTCACTGGTAAAGTCAGATGTAACATTACGTTTTTAGAAATGCCACTTTTAGAAAGTGAGCATTTCTATGCTCTTACTGCTCTGTGTGCCTTGCAGCCTTTTTCCTATACACGTCTGGGGTGGATGACAACTACACTTTGGGCATTCCCTCTAGACAGCCAACAATAAATAACTCATCTGCATTTACCTTCATTCTCATAGCTCTCCCTGGGCAGGAAGAGGGAGGGGGAGCTGACCCATGCACCTGACCCCCACACAAATGGCTGATTACCCCCTTCTGATAGTCTGGAGCCAAGGCTAGGAAGAAAGGACCTCAGTGCACTTCAAAGATCACCCCCATTTCAAAGACACAACTGGGTATAATTACTGGGCCTCTGATCCTACCAAGACAATGCACTACTGGATCTGTGAAGAACTGTGCCAGAAGTAAGGACTGCTGTGCTACCAGCAGTACCACTCTGCTGGACTGCTTTCCAGGAAGGACTGCTCTCTGTCTTGATGAATTACTCTGATGCCTGCTGATCTCTACCCCTCTCTTTTGAGCACAGAGTGAATCTAAGGGTTTGTTGGCTTGCCCCCTGTTATCCTGCAGTCTCAGGGACATCAAAGACTGCCTGCCACATTCAACCAACATCTGTACTTTGGCATGTGTGAGTCCTGCTGTGCCAAGTGGTGCCAAAACAGTCCTAGGCCCTTGGAAGTGAGCATCTGTGCATTAACCCAAGATAACCAACACATTGACGATGTTACCAGAGGGTGAGCACAGCTTATCTCTAAGTGTGTATCTAGCTTACCCTGACTAGAGTGGTGGTTCCTGCTTTACATGGTGTGTACGCTGACAACCAGAAACCCTATTTCTAACAGAGGTGAACAAAGAGGGCAATGATAAATTATACTGTTGCAATCGAGTATGATCAACAACAAAGGTGGAGAAAAGACATAGTCAAGGGAGCTAGATTATACGAATCAATTACAAATGAGTAAAACAAGCAGTCTGAAAAACCTTAAAAGCCTAAAAAGGAAAAGGTAATGGGAGATTCAGAGATAAAGAATTAAACAAAATCAGATACTGATTCAGGTGATGATATTTTATAAGAACTATTATCTGCACCTCCACCCCCTTATGTGGGTCATGGAATGGATGTAGCTGGAACAAGTACTCCACTGGTGGGATAACTACTAGTAATACTGTGGCTACGACTCCTGTCGATCAAAATGTATATCAAATTCAAATAGCAGTACAGATAGCACAGCCTTTTGTGGCTCAATCTTCTGTAAAACAACCTGTCGTTACACAGACTGTTGTTCGTTCTGTTAGCCCCAAAAATATGCCTGTTCTAGTTGACTCTGTACATTCAGCAGTGTGTGCTATTGTGACTGCTTCTATTGTGAGTGTACCAGTAACTGTTACTAGGGTTACAACTGCAAAACTGATAGAGGTATGTGCTTCTGTCTCTACATATGTGGTGACTTAGGGAACAGTCGAAAGAGCAACAGTAGCCCGAATTATTACAACTTCACATAATTCGCATATTTTCATGTGGATACGACCACTGACTATTCTAGCACTTGGGGAAGGAAGTAGAATTGTCTTTACGACACAGCCAATCCAAGGTGTAATGAATTTGCCTGAAGTTAGAATTGTGTTACCAGAATTTAATGAGATTATCACAGAAGGTGCTAAAATAGAAAGCGCAGAGAGTCCAAGTAACGGTCATAGTGCAGAAAGTGAAAATCCATTAGATATTGTAATATTCAAAATAGAATTAAAAGAAATAATTAGGGGGTGTTTGGATTCGGAAAACGTAAATCAGTATCAAGGAAAGAATGAATTTACTTGCACAAAGAAATTACAACGTGAGCTGCAACTTTACATGAAAGATTAACCTAATTGGCAATAAATATGATGTTGATATTTCAAAAAGTGTTCCATTTCAGAAACATTTTAAGATGCAAATCGATGATGAAGCAATTGAAACAATGTGTTCTTCAGGAACACAATAGCACATTATTGAATAAGTGAAATACGTTTGCAGATGAGGTGATTTTGAAAACTTAGGGCCTGATTTAGATGTTGGCGGTAACAGATCTGCTGCCACTTTTTCAATAGAAACATTGTCTGCTGGCTTGGTGGTTCGACCACCAGATTTAGATGTTGGCAATCCCATAGACTATTACCCACCTGAGTTCCACCAACTTAGCCATGGATTCCCATCTGCTGCGACAGCACCATAGGAAACAGTGGCTGATGGCGGGACTCCTGCCAAACTCACCGCCTGGTAGATTTGGATGTGTCTTACTGCCAAGCAAAATGTGGCGGTCCCACCTCCACTTCTGACTTGGCAGGTTCGGGGAGGAAAGGGATGAAATTCCAATTCCCTTTCTGGCTGGACACGACTGGACAACACCCTCTATCTTTGCTGCCACTGAACCAGGGAGAAAACATGACCCCCCTGTCGCTGAACACAAAGGTGGGAAACCCGCATTAGCTGTGTACATTGGGGGGTCTCAGCACATGAGCTTGGGATCACTGCAGACATATACATGTAACAGTATTTTTTTTAAATTACTGTGACATGGATATGTCGGGAAGACAATTTTATCTGACACGGATGGGGGCACATTGGTATACAACACATATCGCACACATACACAAATTTCACTTTGGTATAAGTAGTGATTGCCAAATTAATGCTGGTACCACATTGACGGTACAATCACACCAGTCAACTGTGTCCATATGTGCACATTGCAAGGGGACCTGTACTTGTCATGTTGTGCTTCAAGTTGTATGTGTGAGTCAGTAAGTGTATGTGTGTGTATGATGCGATTGGCTGCTTGAGGTGGAGAGAGCTGAAGTGGGTGATGTGGTTGTGTCAGTGTGTGTACCACTTGCACATGGCATTGATGTTGTTGTGAATGTTTTGTTGTGCTGCTGTATGCAACATTCAGATGAGTTGTTTGTTGTGGTTGTGTCATACATGGGTGCAGTGTCATAAGTGTGTGTATGTTGTGTCATGGATGTACGTCAAAGTGTGTTTGCAGCATGTACATGTTGTGGTGGAATGGCAATGGATAACAGTGTATAACAGTGTGTATGTGGTGTGTTGTGTGTGATACGAGGGAACACATATGGCAAAGGTGCAGTGTGTGTGTGTGTGTGTGTGACTAACCTCTATTCCATAGCCAATGTCATTGTCCAATGACCATTGGGTCCAGCTACAGCATCCCTCCGTTAGCAAACTGCTACCAGTACACCCCCAGCAGTACTGTAACATCTAAATACATCAGGCAGAACACAATCGACTTGACGGTCTTCCCTGGTCCGCCACCAAGGTGATTTGGAGGTGACACCGGCAAGATCTAATCAGGCCCTTAGAAAGTAAGTGTACAAAGAAGCATAAAACAAAAAAGATATATGTATATCTATATATATCTATATATAGGTAGCTGAAATAAAAAGAAAGCCACCTTTGGAAAATTTGGAAGACTGGGAAGCTTTGACTTTTCCATTACATTAAGAGAGGTTCAAGGTGTAGAAGATGTACATATGCCTTGGAGTAGGGGAGACCTTGTACCATTTATGAACAATTTCCCCAAATTGAGAAAAAAAACCTACGCAATGGTATACACAATTTGAAAGGTTTGTGAAGATTTCAAAGGTTTTGTGGATTGATTTGGATACAATCTTTGACATTGTGGTCCTGAACAATTTGTGGTCTCAGTGTAAAATTGCTATTCATTGGTCAGATACATACCTGCAGAGAGAGTCCGGCACTGGTGCACCATCTCCATTTGTGATGGAAAAATCTAATGAGGTGATTACTTTCCTGAAAGGCAGAGTTCCTCCTAAAGATTTGAATTATGTTAGATTGAACAGGATTCAGCAAAAGGTGAAGAAATCTGTGCATGAATATTATGAGAAAGTGTTAAAGGCATTTCAGAAGCATACAGGTCAAACACATCTTGAGCAGAACGAAATGTGATTTTTCATTCTGCATTTTGTTCTTGGGTTGAGGCCTTAAGTTAGTCAGCATAAACAGCAGAATGTGATCGGTTGGCAAACTAAGTTGTTGGATGAGATTCGGGAACACGCAAAGTATTGTAGCGATGAGCAAGAGATGAAACAGAGGAAGGTAAATGAAAGGTTTATGTTGGCACAGATGAAGATGGCACAGAGAGGTTTGCAGAATCAGTTGTTTGAAGGTTATGGTGGTGCAGTACAAGAAGTTGGTTTACAGACAAATATGCTGATGTGCATGAGCGCTTCACAGGGTAGAGACTGAGGAGTTCCAATAGAACCAGGTTCAGGGGTTGATTTTGTAACGTTGAAAAAAATGACTCCTTGTCATTTTTGTCACACAGTAGCCCATTGGAAGCGCAAGTGTAGGCTTAATCCAGGCAAAGTGAACAATAATCAGAATCAGATACAATGGAGAAAAAAACAGATGCAAGTGCAGAATGTGCTGGTACAACAGAGCAAGTGCCAATGCAGAATCAATTTAAAACAATGCTAGTCCCAACAAGTCCCTATGGGTCAACAAAATGTGGGTTACTTAAAGTGAAATTGAATCAATTGCCCTGAGGAAACAGAAATGTATTACAGGTTCAAAATCACAATTCACAATTCAAAAACACAATTCAACAGTTTACCATATTTAATGATGAGAGCTTGGACTCAGACAGGTCACAATGACGGTGCTTGAAAGGGGAAGCAGATTGTGTACTTAGCACAGTCTTAGAGGTGGACAAGAGTGGACCGTTTGTAGAAGGTGAGGTGAATGACAGCCAAGTGTAATTTCTAATTGACACCGGTGCTACCGAGTCCACTGTTAGAACAGCGGAAGTCCCAGACCTACCCCTATTGGGAAAGAAGATGCAAATTGTAAGTGCTTCAAAAAAATAGATCACTAATCCAGTCTTTAAAGAGGTCTTGGTAAAAATAGGTTACTTTGAAGAAAATCATCAGTTTGTTGTTTGCAACACAAATGCTGTAAATCTTCTAGGACAATATTTGTTATGCAAGTTAAATCACATAATTTATTGTACTCCAAACGGAGTTGAATTTCACACTTATGATGAGGATGTTGAGTTCAAATTGGCTCAACAAGTTGTGGTTGGGCTCTACCCAAGGATGAAAAAAGAAAAATTACCTCCAGATTTAAAAGAAATCATAAACCTAGAAGTGTGCAATTTCCCTGGACTGATATTGGACTAATCAAGGATACAGAACCAGTCTGTAGCACGGTCAAGCCAAACGCCATCTTTCTAAGAAGACCACTGTATCATATGACTTCAGAAATGATAGCAGGGACAACACCAGTAATTGCAGACATGTTACAAAAAGGAGTACTGAGGGAGATCTGAAGTCCATGCAACACACCAATAACAGGATTATAGAAACCAAATGGAAAAATTAGGATAGTGCAGAACTTGAGGAAGATTAATGACATTGTAATCCAATGTTGTCCTGTGGTACTGAATCTAGTCACCATTCTTTACCAAATCCCATTTTCAGCACAGTGGTTCACTGTTGTGGATCTTTGTCAACCTTTCTTCTCAATTCCATTACATGAGGATAGTCAATTTCTATTCTCATTCATGTTTTGAGAAAACATATTAGCATGCTGTTGAGTCCCACAAGGGTATACTTACTGAGAGTCCTTCAACCTTTAATCAGATCTTAAAGAAAAATTTGGAAACAAAATGGTGAGCATGCAATGTGATTCAGTTCTTGTTCAGTATATCAATTACCTATTAGTGGAATCAGAGACAAGAGAATCCTATAAACAAGACACCAGTGCTTTGTTGAATCACTTAGCAGAGAATGGACACTATTGGCCTGATTTAGATCTCGGCAGATGAAATACTCCATCATAAACGTGAAGGATATCCCGTCCCTATATTACCATCTCCACAGAATATATTTGGATAATAATATGGTGGACGGGATACTGTGACGGAGTATTCTTCTCTGCCAAGATCCAAACCAGGCCCAAAGTATCCTGAGCAAAATGCAATATTGCCAAGAAGAAGTCCAGTATTTGCAACATATAATTAAAAGGGAATGGAAAAGTGTCACAAGAAAGAGTAGAGGCAATACTTTAAATGGGTCCTCCAAAAATGCAAAGAGAAGTCAGAATGTTTTGGGAATTGTTGGCTACTGAAGATAGTGGATTTCCAATTTTCCTTGGTGGCAAAGCCTTTGCTGATTCTAATACACAGAGACATGCCTGATCCCATTTCATGAAACCTTTCATAGAGCTGAGAGAATGTCTCTGTCATGCCACGGCACTAGGAATGCCTAATTATTCAAAGACATTTACATTGTTTTACAGTGAGAGGGAGGGCTGCACTTTTTCAGTGCTTACCCAGATACATAGAGAAGCCAAAATACCTTTAGCTTATTTCTCAATTACCCTTGTCCCTGTCGTTGCTGCATTGCCTCACTCTCTTTATTCTGCTTCTGCAGTTACCGCCAGCCTCGAAAATTCTGAAAGCATAGTGAATGGATACCCTTTAACTGTTATGGTCCCTCATTCTGTGGAGGTTTTGCTTATCAGAACTAAAACTCAAAAAATGTCAAACATCAGACTGTCTAAGTACAAGCAGCAGATTTTGGCTGCCAATAACGTAGAGTTAAAACGTTGTCAGACTTTGAACCCTAGTGCTCTTTTGCCTTTGAAAATATAGAAACAGATTAATTGGAATTATGCACCAAGTCAAGACCTGATATAAAAGATGAGCATAAATCCAGATTATAGCCTGTTTGTTGATGGCTCATGTTGAAGAACAACTGATGGTTATTTGAGAGCAGCTTATACTTTCTCTACAATTCAATGTTATGGAAGCTTCATGGCTGCAAGGAGATCCTCAGCCCAGTTGCAGAATGACTTGCTCTTACTAGAGCTTGCAGCTTAAGAGCCAAAATTAGTGTGACACTTTTTACAGGAAGTCAATCTGGTTTTGGTGGGGTCCATTACTTTGGTCAGTTGTGGTCACAGAGAGGTTTTATGACCTCCTCAGGATCCCCAATAAGAAAGGGGGAACACGTGAGAAAATTGCTGGAAGCCTTACAACTTCGAACTGAAATTGCTGTATTGAAATGTACAGCACGCAGTAGTGACAATAATTATGTGACTGTCAGCAACAGATATGTTGATGAAGTGGCATGCTGTTGTGGAATTGTAGCCTGTACATTTAATGGATCATTCACAGATAGATCTCAAGAGGATGCTGTCTTTTCAATGTTGATGTCTGCAGCTAACACATAAGAAGATCGGAAAGCATACAATAAGATGTAACTGAAGCAGAGCAGCAGAGTTGGATCACAGCAGGACATGGAAAGGATGAAAATTATATTTGGGATTTAGCAGATGGTAGACCAGTACTGTCAGACAGCTTGTTAGCACAAATGACACAACATTTTCATGGACTAAAACACTTAGGGACTCATTGCAACTTTGGAGTTCTTTTTAGAAGGCCATTGCGGTGGTGGCTGCCAAAAGACTGCCATGTTGGTGGTCATCCAACCGCTGTATTAAGAGTCACACACTGGAGACTGCCACAAATCCGACACAGATGTGCTGGAAAGAGGTGGTTCCACCACCAGCACTGCCAGCCCGACAACATACCACCCACCAGATTACAACCTGCAAATCCCCACAGGCGTGCTACCATGGCAGAAAACCATTGGCGGGGTGAACCTCTGTGCACAAAAACTCACCTCAGACAAAACACAACACTACATTAACCAGTTTGAAAACCCCACACTTGACACACATAGACACAACAGACACACCTACTCAATGCACTATATAACACCCCCCCAAACAACCCACAATCCTTTGCAACCCAAATGACAATCAGATACACTGAGAGCAGGCAAACATTTACAGACACTACCTTTACACTTTAGGCACACATACACATCTCACTCAGCACACACCATACAACTGCATGAACAGCACAATACACACATAACGAACAGACACAAACCCCACAATTGACCCTCATATACAACACCCCCACCCCACCAAGCACCCTTACACCTGCAACCCACCTACAACACAACCACCACCATGTCCCGACAAAAGCACCCACACTTCACAGGTGATTAGTTGAGGGTCATGGTCAATTAAATAGTCAGGGTAGAGTCACAGCTGTTTGGAGCACTGGTCCAGCAAACCTCCATTGCCAGGAAAATTGATTTATGGCAGATAATTGTTGACAGAGTCATCTCAGTAGGTAACCATCCATGTACAAGGGAGGACATCAGGAAGAGGTGAAACGACCTATGGGGGAAGGTGCATTTCATGATATCACACCACTAGATTGCTGTGCATAAGACTGGCAGTGGGCCCCCACCTCCTACCTCAGAATTCACATAATGGGAGGAGAAGGTCTTGGACATCCTGCACCCAGAGGGCCTGCCTGGAATACCCAGAGGACTGGACTCTGGTAAGTAACCCCTCCCCCTGGCACACATTTGTCCTGTCCAGCATGCTTCCACACCACCCAAACACTCCCCAATTCACTCTATCTCCCACTACACCTCCCTCCTAAGCACCTAATGCATCTCTCCTGCATGCTCCACTGTCATCCAGTCCCAATGCCCACACAGCCCCTGGCAAGTGCACAGTTAGCAGTGCCAGTAAAAATCACTACGACTCCCACAATGCACTAGCCAATCTACATCAAAACCTGCAATGCCCACTTCACAGCACATTGCTTGCATGTATGACTATTGCACTAGCTACAAGTAGGGCTGAGGACCACTACATGGCAAACCCAGCAATAAAATGCCACTACAAGTCCAAACACAGCAACAACACTGTCACCAAACCTAATGACCACTTATCCAGATCAGCAACCCTTAAATGGACTGAGAATAGGCTAGAAAGTAAGAAGGTAAACCTCATACACCAAATGCACAGACAGGACATGCTACCATGCTTATACACAGACCCTCCTCCAACTTGGACACCATGTTGCAATGTACAGCCATCCCCACTCACATCCAGCAAGTCGGATTTGTCACAAGCAAACAGGGCACACCTGTCATGTGAACCATCACACAGGACCTGAACCTACCCACCCACCCACCAAAAGTTACCTAGCCTGATTGACACTTACCTCAAAGGAGCATGGTACACTTGTCACAATCCACTGTCCACAAACAATGTCTGTAGTGCTGCATTTGTCATTGCCATTGCTAGGAATCATATCAAGCCACTGTATGCATCAGACAAAGAGATAACCAATCACACATCCACCATTTAACTCTCTCTCACTCCATCCACAGGTACCCCTGCCATTGCCACCATTGAGAAGATACCAGAGACAGACAGCCCTCCTCAGGATGAAGGCCCCGGTGAGGACAACGCCTCTGGATGTCTGGACATTAACGACTTACCTGGCCCATCTGGGACAACTGGTCAGTCTACCACCTCCTGCCTCATCTTGCCCATATCAAACTCCCCTACTCTATGGCATCAAGATCACAGCCAACCCTTCGTCCCCAAACCTGTTTACCAAAGACAGTTCAATCCATAGTGTGCCCCACAGTACGGAGACCTGAGTCGACCCCTCACACCCAAGACAATGAAGGTCCTGGTGACACTGGGAGTGGGTACACCATGCCAGGGGCACAGGCACATGGGGGCAGGGGCATAGGAGGAAACCTGTTGGCCAGAGGATGGGGCACCCAAGGGAGTCAACTGACCAGCAAACCACCTCCCAAGTCTTGGGAGCATACCACAATCCTAGGACAGGATGGTCCTCATCATTGCCATGTTGGGGAAAACCAAAGGCTGCAGAGTGAATACCACCAGGAGGTCATGCAGCAGTGGCAGGCACACAGTGGTAATATGGCCTCCATTGCAGGGGGACTCAGAGACCTCAACACTACCCTGCGTGCTTCCTCCACCCACCAGCAGGCCCCTTCCACTAGCCATATCAGATCTGAGCCTTCCACATCTGCCACAGCTAGAGGAATAGAGGCCATGATAGGGGAACCACAGCCCTCTGGCACCCCTCCCTCTGTAGCTGATGACCCCCCCAACCAAACGTAGACATCCATCCAGACATCCCGCTGGAGCAGATGCCAAGACCAAACTCACTGCCAGGAAGTGAAACTCTACTGATTTCTCTCTCTTGTGTGCCACTGAGACACCCTGTTGAGTGTGCAATGACATTAATCCATTTTCCCATTGCCCTTGGACACTGGACCTGTGCTACCCACAGCTGTACCACCTACTCTGATGATTCCAACTACCATGAACCCACACATCACCTGTTTGTCACTGTATACACCAAGGGCCTGATTCTAACTTTGGAGGACGGTGTTAAACCGTCCCAAAAGTGGTGGATATACCACCTACCGTATTACGAGTTCCATAGGATATAATGGACTCGTAATACGGTAGGTGGTATATCCTCCACTTTTGGGACGGTTTAACACCGTCCTCCAAAGTTAGAATCAGGCCCCATATATTGTTTGTTCACATTTTCCCTGTATGCCCAATAAACATTATTGATCACAGCAACAGCATATGTGTCTTTATTTGAATATATACAATGGTTTTGTCTGCAAAATGTTATGTGGGCTTGGCCCCCTAAACCAACAGGCAGTGTAATGGACAGCAGAGGAAGGCATCCTCTGCAGGATACACAATAAAACAGATATGACCCAGGGCAGATGTAAGGTAGTCACTATTCCAGGCACTCACTACAGTATATTCACTCATCCAACCTGCAAAGGAGACCATGACAGAGAGTTACAACAGGATAGAAGGCATTGTGGCCCTCAAAGCACATATGCAGTACATAGCTGTCCAGCCCAGTGTAGATTGGCACCGAAGTAGGGCACAACAGATGACACTTCTACATCCCCAATCTCAGGAAATACATGACAATTCACTGTAACTGCCATCTGTCACGTGCAACACTCTATTCTGTAAACAGTTATCAACGGCTAATGAGCATAGGTAGCACAGGCATTGACTGACATAACACAGTAAGTGAGTGAAATTACATGAGAACAGGATAATGCAGGACACATAGCTCAACACAGGTCTGTCCACAGGAGATGTGAATTTAGCAACCTGCAGTGAGTATACATGTAAAATAAGATACATCTAAACTCTGCACCTTCCATTCAAGCATCCACCTCCCCAACACACACATAGAGATAGGAACACATTACAACACCACTGATAATTCTAATCAGGATAACCATTGTCATCTATGAATGTGGTTATATATCACTTGCAAATACACAGTCAGTATATCTGTATGCCACTGGAAGCACTGATTGATTAGCTCAGTCCTAAAGTCAGCTGCACCAACCTCATCTGCCCCCTCACCACTTCCCATGTTTGCATCACCCGCCACTGGTTGAGCTGCCTCGTCATCATCAGCTATCAATGGTATCTGACATCTCAGGGCAAGATTGTGGAGCATGCTGCAGGTAACTATGATCTGGTGTACCTTTTGGGAAGTGTAGAGGAGGGCACCTCCAGAAATGTCCAGGCACCTGAACCTCGCGTTCAGGAGGCCAAATGTCCTTTTGATTACACGCCTCATCTGCTGTGGGCCTCATTTAAATGGAGTTCCCTTTCCATGGCAGGGTACCTCACTGGTGGCAACAGCTAGGGAAGGTTAGGATAGCCAGAATCACCTGTGTGCATAAATGTAGGACCTGTTACAATACAGGTACAGCCACAGGGAAGAATGTAATGACAGGTGCCATAACAGAGACACACATCCAAATGCATTCATACCAATGAGCCACACCCTATCTCTGTGTAGTCATGCCATCATGTGTGGGACATTGCTGTTCCTCAGAATGTAGGGGTCATGCACAGATCCTGGAAACTTGGCTGTCACCTGGGCTATGTACTGGTCTACCAGACACACCACCTGAAAGTTGATTGAGTGGTAGTTCTTGCTATTCCTATAAACCTATTCATTGGCACTGGAGGGACCAAGGCGATATTGGTGCCATTCATGGCCCCTATCACATGAGGGATGTGTCCCATATCAGAGAAGTCTGTCTTCACATAGGCCAAATCTCCACGTTGGGGGAACCTGATGTAGCTGTACAGGTGTTTCAATAAAGCACACAGTATATCCTTCAACAAAAGACTGAACATTGGCTGTCAAATCCCTGCTGTCAAGCCCACTGTATTCTGAAAGGACACAGTGGCAAGAAAGTGTAGCACTGACAGGACTTGTACTGTGGGAGGGATGGCATAGAGATTGCGTATGGCAGGCAATAGATCAGGCTACAAGTGGGCACATAGATCCATGATAGCCTGACGATTCAGATGATAGGTCTGGATGATAGGCTTGTCCTCTAAGGTGGCAAGGTCAACTAGTAGTCGGTACACTTGTGCATGTCTCGTTCTCCTCATAACAGGGTATCTAGGATAGAGAGTAGAAAATGTACTAAGTGATAAGTACTTCACACGTGTAAGCAGAACATGTCATCCTGGCACATACCTAACACTGTAGACATGTATAACACTGCTGACACATAGCATTATGGGCAAGCTGAAGCATCACTGTTACGTGCATGTCACATGTATTGGCTAAACTATGATTGCACAACTTCTCATTGGCTAACATTGCTGCCTATGGGGGATTAGGGCCAATGGCGATCACCGCAGGTGGTGATGGTCCAGTGCATGGTGACTCTGACCGCCAATTTCGGCTGCCTTGCCCACTTGACTCCTGAGACTCTTGCAAGCAAGACCTCCACGACCTGAGCTGCTGTGTCCTGTCTTTGGGAACCATCATGCCACATCCTGCAGGTGATAGGACCCCAGCCTTCACCCCAGAAGAGCTAGTCTACCCCTGTATGGACAACTCCTTGGGGCACCGGAGAAACAGGTGAGCCCTATGCCACAATCATGTGTGATAGGGGTGTGTGTGATGGTAGAAGGGGTAAGTGTACTGGAGAGGGAGTACATGCATGGAGGGGGCATGGAGTTGAGGTGTATGAGGCGAGAGGATGGGCATGTGTGGGTGCTTGGTGAGTCAGATGTGTATTGTCTATTACTATTGGTATGGGGCATGTGTACCTGACTTTCTCCTCTGTCTGTGTCACCCATGCAGGTGAATGCCCCTCAGAAGAAGGGGATCTGGCATGCCATCGCCAAGCAATTGCGGACCTTGGGGGCCCACAGCCGGTGGGGCACCCACTGCAGAAAGCAGTGGGAGTACTTGAGACGCTGGGCCCGGAAGACCACGGAGGCCCAGCTGGGGATGTCCTCCCAACGAGAGAAGGGTGCCTGTTGGACCCTGTACCCCCTAATGGCCCACATTTTGGCAGTGGCCTACCCTGAGGTGGATGAGCATTTGAAGGCAGCACAGCAGCCACAAGGGGGTGAGTACTGATTATATCCTGGCACTTGGCTGGTCATAATAGGGATTATGTGCCTCACTGCAGGCAAAGTGACATTGTTATAATGACAAATTAAAATGGGTATCATGCACCGTGGCTGAGTATAAATAGTAGATGTGTTGGCATGCTTTACTGTAGGTGGATGTACATCTCTAATTTCTAGACCTATCCATGTCTTAAATGTGGAGATGGTCAAATTGCATTGACACATGTGTGAGACCATCCTGCCTATGCAATAGATGTGCGTAGTAGTATCATCCTAAGAATTAAGTATGACCAGCTTCACCCATCTGCATCTGTAGCTCTGAGGTCTCAGTCCACTCCCATCTGTGTAGCACACCTGTATATGCTACTGTGTGACTCTAGTTTTTTAACAGGGACTAAATACATCATGTACTAGTAATGGTATTGACAGAATATGAGCTGCCATTACAGTTCCACAACAGATATGACCGTTGTTAGAAATGGGGTTTTTGGTTGGCAGTCAGGTTACCCCCTGTCCAAGCAAAAGCCCTCACTCTAGTCAGTGTAAGTCACACACAATCCAAGATTATCCTGTGCCCACCCTCTGGTAGCTAGGCACTGGCATGGGCATTGCAGGGGCCCCCGTAAGAGGGCCCCTAAATGTATTTCACTGTCTGCTGCGCAGACAGTGAAATACGCGACGGGTGCAACTGCACCCGTCGCACAGCTTCCACTCCGCCGGCTCGATTCCGAGCCGGCTTCATCGTGGAAGCCTCTTTCCCGCTGGGCTGGCGGTCGGGCGGCCTGAAGGCGACCGCCCGCCAGCCCAGCGGGAAAGTCAGAATTACCGCCGCGGTCTTTCGACCGCGGAACGGTAACCTGACGGCGGGACTTTGGCGGGCGGCCTCCGCCGCCCGCCAAGGTCAGAATGAGGGCCAAAGTGTCTTAAGTCTTTAGAAGATAAACAAAGTCTCTTTCAAGCACAAGTACCTGGTTTGGAGTGGAAAAATCTCCTCAGAGGGCCACAAAGGAAGAGGTGCGTGGAAAAAGGGTGTGTGCGTCGATTTCTCCCCAGCACACACGGACTCGCGTCGTTATTTTCCACGCGGGGAAGTCGTGCGTCTTTTTCCGGCGCGCGGACAGTCTCTTTCTGTGGATTGCGGGGATTACCAGATGTCCCGGGTCTGTGCGTGGATTTTCCTGCTTGTTCTCCGGCTGCGCGTCGGTCTGCGGGGCTGCGCGTCGAAATTACGATCTCACGTCAGGCGTCGCGTCGATTTCTCCTCTAGACGTCGGTCTGCGGGGCTGCGCGTTGAAATTACGATCTCACGGCAGGCGTCGCGTCGATTTCTCCTGTAGAGGTCGGGCGGCGTTATCCTTGCGAAGCCGTGCGTCGGATTTTCGATCGTCCCCAGAGCGTCGCGTCGGTCAGCTTCGGTGTGCGGCGTATTTCTCGCCGCGGAACAAGCTGTGCGTCGAAATTTTCAGCGCACAGAGCGTCCAAGTGAAAAAGAGAAGTCTTTTTGGTCCTGAGACTTCAGGGAACAGGAGGCAAGCTCTATCCAAGCCTTTGGAGAGCACTTTCACAGCCAGACAAGAGTTCAGCAAGGCAGCAGGGCAACAGCAAGACAGCAGTCCTTTGTAGAAAGCAGGCAGGTGAGTCCTTTGAGCAGCCAGGCAGTTCTTCTTGGCAGGATGTAGTTTCTGGTTCAGGTTTCTTCTCCAGCAAGTGTCTGATGAGGTAGGGCAGAGGCCCTGTTTTATACTCAAATGTGCCTTTGAAGTGGGGGAGACTTCAAAGAGTGGCTAAGAAGTGCACCAGGTCCCCATCCAGTTCAATCCTGTCTGCCAGGGTCCCAGTAGGGGGTGTGGCAGTCCTTTGTGTGAGAGCAGGCCCTCCACCCTCCCAGCCCAGGAAGACCCATTCAAAATGCAGATGTATGCAAGTGAGGCTGAGTACCCTGTGTTTGGGGTGTGTCTGAGTGAATGCACAAGGAGCTGTCAACCAAGCCCAGCCAGACGTGGATTGTAAGGCACAGAAAGATGTAAGTGCAAAGAAATGCTCACTTTCTAAAAGTGGCATTTCTAGAATAGTAATATTAAATCCGACTTCACCAGTCAGCAGGATTTTGTATTACCATTCTGGCCATACTAAATATGACCTTCCTGCTCCTTTCAGATCAGCAGCTGCCACTTCAACAGTGTATGAGGGCAGCCCCAATGGTAGCCTATGAAGGGAGCAGGCCTCACAGTAGTGTAAAAACGAATTTAGGAGTTTTACACTACCAGGACATATAACTACATAGGTACATGTCCTGCCTTTTACCTACACAGCACCCTGCTCTAGGGGTTACCTAGGGCACACATTATGGGTGACTTATATGTAGAAAAAGGGGAGTTCTAGGCTTGCAAGTACTTTTAAATGCCAAGTCGGGGTGGCAGTGAAACTGCACACACAGGTCTTGCAATGGCAAGCCTGAGACAAGGGTAAGGGGGCTACTTGAGTGGGTGGCACAACCAGTGCTGCAGATCCACTAGTAGCATTTAATCTACAGGCCCTAGGCACCTGTAGTGCACATTACTAGGGTCTTATAAGTAGATTAAATAGTTCAATCAGGTATGATCCAAAGTTACCATGTTTAAAGGGAGAGAGCATATGCACTTTATCACTGGTTAGCAGTGGTAAAGTGCGCAGAGTCTAAAAACCAGCAAAAACAGTATCCCAAAAGTGGAGGGAGGCAGGCAAAAAGTTAGGGGTGACTACCCTATGGCTGTCAGGTCTAACAACCGTCATGGGACTGGATAATTAATTTGATAAGCTGTATTGCCATATATGGGTAATCTGCTGACTGTAGGATATGTGACGTTTGGCAAACTGGGATACTGATACATGTACGATTGATGAGGTCTGGTTGCAGACATCATGCATGCCTAGGTGCAGTACTTGTGGGGATGTTCCCGTTAAACCAATGGGATGGTACTAGAGGTGGTAAGTGCCTTGACAGGTCTCGTATATGTCACCATTGTATTTATATGGGATGTATGACAATGCCCTAGCAATTGATATGCTACATTGCAAAGTTACTGCCCACATCACATCCTAATGGTAAGCTGGGTGCACATCTGATGGGCTGGACTTTTCTGCTTGCCTTGGCCAAGCTTACGTGGCAGAATAGGAGACTATTGCATGTCACATGGCATGTAGATGTGAATCTAATGTTGCATTTAGTCTCCCCAGCTGGCCCATGTAATAGTGGGATGTGTAAGTATTGTATCATAATTTGGCAGTCTTTACCATGGATCTGTTGGCAGTACGGCCGCCGCCATCAACATGGCAGTCCTGAGACTGACAAACTTGTAATGAACCCCTTAGCCAGAGACGCCATGATCAGGTAATTTAAAAAGAATTGGTTTCACAGTTATGTCACTATTGTGTAACATACCAACAGACGAATGTGGGAAAATGAATACCTGTGACAATGGGCCATTTAGAGAGATCAGGTAGTCTCGTTACCAGGATGTAGATGGATTTTATCAAAATGCCTGGTTGCAATGGGCTGAGATATGTCTTGGTTAAAGTGTGTTTTTTCTCTAAATGGGTAGAAGCCTACCCAACAACGAGAAATTAAGTTGTTGTTAAGAGAACTAGTGCATAGGTACGACATACCAATTTGTCTGGAGTTAGATCAGGGGACTCACTTTAATTGTGAGATCATTAAGATGTTGTATGCAGCATTATAAGTAGAACAGAAGTTACAATGCAGTTATTGACCTGAAGCTTTTGGGAATGCTGAACAAATCAATGGAGCCATTAAGTCTCGATTGGCAAAGGTCTGTGCTCTCACTTCATTGAAATGGTCTGATGCTTTACCTTTGGTGCTGATTAGTCTTCAAAGTACTCCTGACAGGAAGACAGGTTTATCCCCTCACAAGATTCTTATGGGGAGAGCAATGAGACTACTGTGTACCTGCAAATGCACTTGTGAACTTAACAGATGACATGGTACTTGATTACTGCAAAGCAGTGGCTGATGTGGTGTGTTCTGTCTCTTGATAGGTTGAAGCTATCACAGAAAATCTGCATCAAGGGCAATGTCATGATCTCTGGCTCGGTGACTGGGTGCTGATAAAGAAGCACATGAGAAAGTCCTATCTGGAGCTGAGGCGGAAAGCCCCTTCCCAAGTAATCCTAATCATGAACACAGCTGCCAAAAGAGCTGGAGTGCCAAACTGCGAACATGCCTCTCATTCCCAGAGAATGAGAGATTCACATGAAGAAATAGTGTCATATGACCAGAACCCAAAACACTGGTGACTGTTCCACCGCCAGTTGTACAAGTTACTCAAGTTTATAACTTAAGGTAACCAGAAGAAAGGGATGAAGAACATCAGACATGTGTCGGATATTTCTCTGAGTGGCATTGGAGCTTTTGCTATAGAGGATGGAGAAGAGAGAGATGCAGTTGAAGTGACAATTGAGATACCTTCAGATCAACAAGAAGATCCAGGAGAACAAGCATTGAATCAAGGACAAAAAGAGATGTCCACAATGCCAAATTGCCAAAAACTCTCAGTCGGAAGAAATTGAGATCAAGTGCGTCAGTGGGATCCATACCTTCTACATTTGATGAAGAGACAGAGTTGAGGGGTATAAGAGACACAAAAGGAGATCAAAAATCACTCAGAAGATCCAAAAGAGATGAAGTACCTTGTTAAGATATTATATACCTGAATGGGCCTATTACATAAGCCAAGTGATAAACATCCCAATAACAGCTCTACTCAACTGGAACAAAGAATTGACTTAACCTCTTTGAATTTGCCAAAAGCAAAAATAAGTTGTGACAAAATCAATCAAATGAACTGTACGAAATAAAAGTTGAAAAGTTACTAAGAAGATAATAAGATTACCTTGGCTGGAGGCAGCAGTAGAAGAGTAGGGATAAGATTTTAGAAGAGTAGGGTTAAGTAAGACTATACGAAGATTGCTGTAAATAAAGCTGCAGGAACCTAAAACAAGTTAAAAGAAGTAAAAGAAGATAGATAACAATATTGCATTTTGTAACCAAAGACATTAACTTTGTTGTTACACTCATCATTTTCTTTGAAGATTTGAATCTAGACAAACATGTGTAACTTAACTAGAAATAGGTGTAAGATTATGTTAAGTGTTAAATTTTCACTCACAGTTTATTAGCTGTAGCAATATTATTAATGATGCATTTTACACCAGAAACCGAGAAGTCTCTATCTACTTTCACTAACACGACATCGAGACCTGAGATAGATGAGTTAAGAGCCTCATTTGTAAACTATATGATGGAAGATTATTCAACTAACATTTACTTTAGATTAGTTCTAGAATATACACAAGATATGGATGGGAAATTTTGTTATGTATGTGCACACTTACTTTTATCAGCTGATGAAGAAGTGGCATATCATCACATTCCTCTCTCTTATGCTACATCATGCAGCATTTTACTTACTTTAGTTTCTAGGCAGGATCACTTTGAATAATACTATTCTAAAATTGACATGATTCTTTTGAAAGTACTATTGATGTAAAACATTCATTTACACACATGCATACTAAAGAAATGGAAACAGCTTTCCATTATTTCAGGTCTTTCCTTTCTATATGCTCTGTTAAGGCTTACAAAAACAAACTAACTTGCTTAATGAACCCATTAGGAAATACTTTTATCATGATGTTAGAAGAAAGAAGAATACATTTCAGATGTAATGCTTATAAAAAGGAAGACGTTTTGAAGAATATTTGGAGAAAATAAGACAAATTTACAAAGAAAATATGTATTCCTAGACTGACGCTAGGTATGAGACACATAGAGAAAGTATGTGTATTTGAAAGATTAATTCAAGGGAAAAAACGCCTGTAGGGAATAGTAACTGTGAACATGTTTTTGAGCTGTCAGTAGGAACACAGCAAATTTGGAATGGAGATGACAAAACTATACCAGAAGTTTATTTTATTTGTGAGGAGAATGCTTATTTCAGATTACCAGCTAATTGTGAGGGAATTTGCTATTTAGGCCTGATTTTTCCAAGGATGTATCATATACAAAGTTTGGACACACTGACACTAACACCTGCACACTCATGCAGTGTAAATAAGGAAAAACAGTTAGTAGGAGACATATTTGGAGCAACTATACCAGCAATGACTGATATCAAAGATTGAAAGATTAGAAAACATTCAACAGTAGTAGACAAGTTAGTAACTAGTACCTCTGGAGTTTTCTTAGTTGAAAACACAGAGCTAGTAGCGATTAGATCAATGATTCTGCAGAACAGATAAGCTTTGGACATATTGTTCGCAGGAAAGGGTGGAGTCTGCAAATTGCTGAATGTACATTCCTGATGAGAGTAAGAAAACTGTAGAACATGCTGAAAATATCTGTGACTCAGAACCTTTAGAAACCACTACTGGCATAGTACAAGGTTTCTGCATTGGGCAACTAGATTAAAACAACAGGAGGGATCTTCAAAGCCATTTTAATTCCTATATTATTGGTAGTTGTTTGTTTTCTATCTTCACTAGCAATTTTTAAAGCTATAAAGGGGTTGGTATTGAAGGAAAACAGAGACATGAATAAAAGAATGAAGAAAGATATAGAATTGAGTGAGTGTATTTAACAAAGATTATAACAGACTAGAGGGAAGAGAATATTTGAAGAGAAAAAGGAAAGATTTAACATAAGATGAGAGTGAACTCTGCATACATCTGTGAATAAAGAATTTGTGATGCTGCAATCCATCAGACAGGAGAGGTTGTGAGAGTGTTTTTACTAGTTCAGAATAATAATCATTAACTTAAAGGTATGTTCTGTAGGGTTAATCAATTACTGCATATAAACTTAGTTTTTTATTCAAAGCTTACACAAAGACGTGCATTTAGCTTAAATTGCTCAGCACATAATAGCTTTATTTTTTCCATTTCTCTTTCTGTCCTCTTTGTTAGGTATGACCTGTGTCACAGTCACAAATGTATATCTTTTCATGATTTAAATGTCTTATTGCAGCAGAGAATAAATACAGAGAATGTTAGGTTTCAGTGATTTACCCATTTGACTCATAAAAGTGTATGGGAATGACTTTATTTCTGAATGTTTTGTACTTTCCTTGACTTGGTTTATTCTGTAGAGTAAGAACCAGAGGGAAAGAATCGAAAATGTTACAGAGAATATTAAATTGTTTCTTGTGTTTAGGACGTTCTCTGTCAAAACTTGCAAAATTGATTAAAGCTGTCCTTTTCCTATGAAGACATCAATATTTAATTGGCTGAAACCAGAAGTTATCTACTCGCAACTCACAACTTTTTATTTTTTAGATTTAGTAAAATTGTGTTCCTGGACTAGAAAGAGAGAGCCTTTTCCTAGACTTCTTGAAGCTCTATATTACAGACTTCTTGAGAGCACTCTGACTTAGATACTTTATGACATGACTCTTTGCTGATATATCTCAGATTCACTGTGAGAGCTACCTAACTCTTCTCTGATATGCGGCGAATGAGACTTTAGAGGTTTGTCTTGAACCTCTCAACCAGTAATTTCTATCACAGTTATATTGCTTCCACATCTCGAGGCTAGAGCGCAAGATAGTTTTTGTTACTGTGCTCTTGACTTAAATTAGATTAAAATAGGGATTAGATTTATGGAACACACTTCACACATTGTTCTGTAATTATATTGAATATTGCTGAATTGCTAATATAATACCTTAGGGTCAGATGTACGTAGATGCAATTTTGCATTTCCTAAATAGCAACTTCATAGAAATCGCTATTTAGGAAATGGAAAATGATGTGTACGAAGATACCGATTTCCTAAAAGCGATTCCTACAAGGTAGGAGTAGTTATTAGGAAATCACGAATATTGAATCCCATGCCATTTATGACAATGGGCCAGTTTAGTATTTCCTAAATAGCTATTTCCTGTTAGGAAATTGCTATTTGTGAAATGCGAAACCAAGAATGGATATGGGCAAAAGGCCCCACGAAAAGCACCCCAAAAGTAGTGGTGCACATGTAGAGCACACATAGGGACACGTGTGTGCTCTATTGCATTTTTAAAAATGATTTTGGGATGTTTTTTTTTAATTGCGCATGATTACCATTGACTTGAATTCAATGGTAATTGCAATTTCTAAATGCCCAATTTGCATTTAGGAAAAGCTTTGTACATCTGAATAGGAATCACAAATAGGTAATCCATATTGCAATTTCCTATTCAGAGGATCACAAATTGCAGTTTCTACGGGGTAGAAATCATAATTTGTGATTCCCTAAAGGGCTTTGAACAGCTGAAAAACCCATTTTGCATGTCTTAACTGCCCCAAATAGCGATTTGGACCGTTAAGAAATGCAAAATGGCTTTTTACATCTGGCCTTTAATTCCTAAAAAAGATTTAATAAAGTCTTAGAAGCATAATCTGACTCTCATCATTGATTTCTATTCAAATGCCAAATATTTAAATATTGAATTACAATTGATCTGCAGTTCCTAATTTGTCTCCTAAATACCTCAAAGATCCAACCTCTTGGGTCCAGTGGGGAGTGGGAACTTCCTGTTTCCGAATAAATTGATTAGTGTCATTTGGAGTTACCAATAGTGCCAACCACACATTGACAAGTCACTTACAGGGTTGGAAAGGCCTGGAAATTATGGAAGAGACAGAGTAGTAGAGATTGGGCTCTTGCAGACACTAGACCACACAACCCCCTTTCACTTGATATTCTCAATTCCTTGTTAATCTGAGCATTTCTGGGATATTCTTTTAAGAAGTAGCATATGTTTGGCAAAGTATTGTTTATTTGTTGTAGGTCTTTGGTTTGCTTCATGTCACACCCATTTATCTATCCTTGCACTTTTGTTGTTTCATATCTTTCCTATTCTTGTTACTTAAACCAATCAATAAATCAATCAGTGCTTGTAGAGCGTGGCTTATCAACAGTGGGTTCTCAAGGTGCTGTTGTGGGTGTGCTGATCACTTGAAGAGCCAAGGCTTGAGCTCCTTCCTGAATTGCTTCAGTAATGCAGCCTGTTTGAGGTTGAGTGGGAGAGTATTCCATGTCTGGCCTGTAGGTAGAAGAAGGATCTGCCTCCTACTGCACTTTTTCTGATTCTGGAGATGGCGGTGAGATGGGAGGATTGGAGTTGCCTGACAAGGGTGTAGAAGGGCAGGTGGTGGTGGTACAATGTTGTGAAGTGCCTTATTGGTGTGAGTCAGTAGCTTGAAGGTGATGCGTTTGTCGATCGGGAACCAGTAGAGGTCTCTGAGGAGGGTGTAAATGTGTTGTGATGTCCAGGATGAGTCTGGCTGCTGCGTTCTGGATTTTCAGTAGCCTTGCTTGTAGCTTCTTTGTGATGCTGGCGTAGAGTGCGTTGCTGTAGTCCAATGCGCTGCTGACCAGAGAGTGGGTTACTGTCCTTCTAGTCTCGGTGGGGATCCACTTGAAGATCTTCCAAAGGAGATGCAGGGTATGGAAGCAGGCTGATGAGACGGCATTGACTTGATGGGTTATGGAAATCGTGGAGTACAGGATGATGCCCAGGTTGCGTACATGGTTGATGGGGGGTTAGAGCATTTCCTACCTAACTACATGTTTTTCTTGCCTGTTTGTTTTAGGTGCACAGGAGAGACCCTAAATCATCCACAGTACTGCCAAAGAGAAGGTCTTACAGTTACTTCGGTCCACAGGCACCAAACTCTTTCGCTTGAGCATCTTAGTGTCACGGCCAACCTAGAGCTTAAGATGGCGACAAAGAAAGTTGCTCCCACGAAAGTGGCCAGTGAGAAGAAGCAGCTTTCTTCCAGTGGCATGCCAACTACAACCTTTTTGGGAGACATGTGCCTGCCACACTCCTGCATCAACGCCACCACCCCAACCCAAGTCTAAGACCATGTCTTTCAGTACGGCAGCCACTGTACTCTTGGTGAAGCCGACAAGCAGTGACGTTGAATTTGAATTGTCCCTTTCACAAAGTAGTACTCAATCATTTCAGGAAACAGAGCAAAGTGGACAGCAGCCACAGCCAGATCTTCCTGAAGTTGGAACAGAACAGGAGGTCGAGCTTCCGGCTGAGCAAGAACCTCTTTTAGAACAATAGCTCCCAAATCTCCAGAAAGAAAAAGGAAGGGTACTACTCCACTATCTTCTCCAACCACCATTTCTGATGATGACACCAGGAAAGGCAAGGGAAAAGAAAAGTTCAGAGAATGAGTCATGTAGGGAGATCATGTGGTCCTGTTATGGAAGGGAATGATGATGAGTAAGATGATGATGATGAGCCAGTCATTGTGGAAGCTGGCACAGAGGAGTCTGACATTACTATTGAACTTGCTCTGAGGTATGTGACACAGGCAGCACCACCAGCTCCCACATTTGTAAGGCCCCAGCAGGGACCTGCACCAACCCCTACCTCAGTATAAGTATGCACTGCAGAGAGGCAATCAACACACACACCTAGCCTTGGCAGTGGCCCAAAAAAGAAAGTACTCATCCCCAGTTTGGGACTTTTTTATGATTATCAAACAGGAGACGTACATTGCCATATGTTCCATTTGCCACATGATCGTTCCTCCTTGTAAGCCAGGTTCACATTATGGTACTGGAGGCCAGACGACCGACATGAAAAATCATCATGCAATCCGGTGGGAGGAGCACCTTGAAAAATGTCTCAACGTGGTTGCAGAGCTAAAAATGAGGAGACCCAATAAACATCAGCTGCAACTGGTCAAATCACAGTGGAAGGTGAGGAAGAAGAGAGAGACATCCTTATGCAAAGCATCCCTGTCCCCAGCAGTGCACCAGAAACACCCACCTCAGAGACCTCACAATGGGATAGGAACAGTCAGAATCAGATGGAGATACCACAGCATACGGAGACTGCACCACAACGCGCATTGAGTCTACCTCCACCTACATCTCAAAAGTCACCTGTGTCAGTGGCCCCACAAAAGAAGAAAATCCAGGCTACAATTACGGGCATGTTTAGTCAGGAGTGGCCCTACAACCGCAAGCACCCAATGGCATGTTTGTACAATAGGAAGCTGGCAAAAATGTTAGCGCTGGACCCCCTCCCTTTTTCTTTTGTGGAAGGAGTGGGAATCTGAGTTTGTGCCAGCCCTCTGCCTGAAATGGAAGGTTCCAAGCCGGACCTATTTTGCCAAAGTTATTGTTCCAGTGCTGCATCATGATGTGCTGCAATTGGTCAGACAAGCTTTGCAGCAAAGGCCTGTCCACACTATCCACCTGACGACTGACAAGTGGACCAGTTGTCAGGCGATTACATGTGTATCACTGTACACTGGATCTCTTTTCTGGGGTTGAAGCAAAAGCTATCATCAGGTCTTGGCCCTGAAGAAATGTTTAAGAGCGCTCAGTGGCATCCAACAGTAGCCATGCCCGCCATGGAGAAATCACACACAGCTGCACTCATCTTGGAGGAATTTAATAGCAAGGTGTCTGAATGGCTGTGACCCAGAGATCTTTCATTTGGATTTGCTGTCACGGACAATGGCAGTAACATAGTCAAGGCCATGGTAGATGGTGGGTATTTCAGGGTCCTGTGTTTGGCACATTGCATCAACCTGGTTGTGTAAGACTTTCTGAAAAAAGAGACATTATCGGCAATATACTGACCACCTGAAGACACATCTGTGCTAATTTCAGCCATTCTCTTAAGGCACAGAAACAGTTGCAGATTATTTAGCGTGATAACAGACTGCCAGCTAAAGCCCTGATACACAAGGTGTTAACATGTTGGAAATCAACCTCTTATGTTTTGCAACGTATGTTTGAGCAGTACAAACAGATCAATGACTATGTCATTCAAAGTGGAGCTGATGCAATTGGGAAAGCTATGTTCATGGATGTGGACAACTGGGGCCTAGACAAATGCCTCACCCTGATGCTGCTCCCTTTTGAGGTTTTCATGTGGGAAGTTAGCAAGGAGGACAGTACAAGGAGCCAAGCTATCCTGTTATTGCATCTGCTACAGGAGCAGCTAAAGAAGATGCCTGAAAGGTTCACATACAGGGGTGCGAACGAAAACCCAGAATAGGTTTTCGTTCGCACCCCTGTATGCACGACTTGGTTACTAGCTTAAGCTATTGTTTAACTTGTAATGCAAGGCTGCAAAATGACATCATCTCATTCAAAGAGTACATCTGTGTCAGCCTACTTAATTCACACTACAAAAAAATTCTTTCCACCATGATTCCTTTTTCTGAAGGGGATGTTTCACAATACAAGAGGTAGATTGTTGAGCAAGAGGGAGAACTGGAAGAACGGATCGAAGTTGGAGTCTCACTCTGAAGTTCTGGGGTGCCGCCTTCAACTTCCAGGGCGTGCAGTATTGTCTCATATCCACCAGCCCCACCAACAAGAAAACTGGTGACAACAGCAACAGAAGAATCAGATCCAACCTCTTCATTGGCTTGATTTCAAGCGGCAGGTCTTAAGTCCAGTGCAGAGGTGAAGGAAAAAGCAGTTGAGCACGTGGCAGCATCAATAACCATTCAGAGGATGTTCCAGGAGTGGTGTATGTGGCTCAAAACTCATTAGTGTATTCGTATGGGAAGATGTGCCAATGGCCGGAGGTCAGCAGGCTCTAAATAAAGTCTCTGGCTTGTCCTGTAGCGAGTGTGTCTGCTGAATGTGTGTTCAGTGCAGCTGATGCAGTTGTTACAGTGAGAATGGCCAGTCTCTCACCTCAAAATGTGAAGAGATTGACCATGATCAAAATGAACCAGCATTTTATGCCACCTGATTACACTGTTCCCGAAACACCACAGGAGGAGGAAGAGGATGATTGATCAGAATCAAGCGTGTTAGCTAACCAACTTCTGGGATAACCACCAGAGTTTGAGGATGAACTCTACTTCTCTGGTTGAGTATGCCAGTGACCCCTTAGAACTTTTTAATTATTTCTTGTTCAGCAACTTTTTCTCCTTCTTTCTTTGCAAAAGAAATGCTAGTGCAACATTATGGGGGTCATTCTGACCCCGGCGGGCGGCGGGAGCCGCCCGCCTGGAGGGAACCGCCAGAAGACCATACCGCGGTCAAAAGACCGCGGCGGTCATTCTGGGTTTCCCACTGGGCTGGCGGGCGACTGCCAAAAGGCCGCCCGCCAGCCCAGTGGGAAACAGCCCTCCATGAGGATGCCGGCTCCGAATGGAGCCGGCGGAGTGGAGGATGTGCGACGGGTGCAGTGGCACCCGTCGCGTATTTCAGTGTCTGCAATGCAGATACTGAAATACAAAGTGGGGCCCTCTTACGGGGGCCCCTGCAGTGCCCATGCCATTGGCATGGGCACTGCAGGGGCCTCCAGGGGCCCCACGACACCCCTCACCGCCATCCTGTTCCTGGTGGGCGGAACCGCCAGGAACAGGATGGCGGTGAGGGGGTCGGAATCCCCCATGGCGGCGCAGCAAGCTGCGCCGCCATGTGGGATTCCCAGGGCAGCGGAAAACCAGCGGGAGACCGCCGGTTTTCCTGTTCTGACCGTGGCCGAACCGCCGCGGTCAGAATGCCCAAGGGAGCACCGCCAGCCTGTTGGCGGTGCTCCCGCGGTCCCCGGCCCTGGTGGTATTTACCGCCAGGGTCGGAATGACCCCCTATGTTTGTCTCAAATTTATGCTGCCCCAACATTAATTTTATAGTCATATATAAGCCTTGATTGCAGTTGGACCCTTGTGCATTGAAGAAGCTCCCCACAAACCCTTCAAGCATTGAAGATGATGCCTGCCTCCCTCACATGCCATTGCCTATTTAATTTTTTTACATCAATTAGTATGGCCTTACAAGGTCATTGGTTAAAAGACTGCCAGTGCCAATGCCTAATTCCAATGTGTGTATACCATCAAATAGAAGCTATTTTGTTCAACCAATATGCTTAGATTAGAAGAGGTAACTACTAAGTAACTATTGTGCCAATGAGTGGTGATATATTGATTGATTGTGAATTTGTGAGTGATGACTGATGTATGTGGTAGTTGACAGATAGGGAGGAAGTTCAACAAATTTGTAAACTTATTTCCAGCAATTTTGAATGATTGGGGGCAGATGGATGAACATTTTTCCTGAAAGTGATTGGCCTTTCAAAAGTGGTGAAATTTATCTGCAGGGTCTGCTCTTTTGTTCTGGTTCCTCATAGCAAACTGGCCATTTTAGTTACCAAACACAAATCTACACGGACAAATACTCCAGTTCTGTTTCTCTAATATTTCATCAACAGCAATGCACTTCACAGGTCAACCTTGCTCAGTTTGGGACTGGGATGGAGTTACTCTAAATTTGGAGGAGGGAGATTGAAGGACTAAAGACCGGACTACCTCAGCAGCTAGAATGGAGAAAGTTATCGACTTGAAAGACCACCCATGATGATGGCGAAGACTCTGAGGCCTAGTACTCACTCAGCTCTGTGAACTGGAGAGAGGTGCGTTGATTTGGAAATGCTGATGAATATATTTTTGCTGCATTGCTAGCTCAAATGTGAAACTCCTCTTCTGTTCTTGCTCTGTCTGTAAGTCTTCTTAGTACACTCCTGTCTCCTCATGAAGCTTACCTTGCTTTCTTTTGTCCTTTTCCTTTACTCTATAATACAGCTATTTTTTTTAAATACACAGGCCTTCTCCTAGTCCTCTCTTGCGCAAGCAAAACTTGGAAAGCTCAAGACCCCAGTTTGCCTGCCAGACAGTTTCAGACAGAATCGAGAGGTATCACCCAATTTGGCAATACAGTATAATTTTCCTTTGAACAATCATAATTGTTAGAACTGGGTGGGTTACATTCATTCTATCATATTTCAAAACTAGAAGACATAACACTTAAGATATAATATCTGGGGTCTCTCTGGGGCAGAGGGACTGTTTCCAATAAATTTACTGAACTGTGTCATACTTACTTCTCCCTTTGTTTCCTTCCACAACAGATTGATGATGATGTGCTGCACAGCGCCCCAATGAATGATGTAATTTTATTTTTTTGGGCAGTATTTTTCTTTGTCAAATCTTTCCCCAAATCCCCTTTCCTGTCCATTCATTGAGCCCTTAGCCCTCTTTCCCCGGGCTGTGTGATTTATTGACCAACTCACTGCATGACCTTCTACCTTCTATTACCTCAGCATTATTCCACAATGACCCCATCAATTTCTTCATTCATGCCTTGTGTGTGTGTGTGTTCTGTAAACGCGTAACCTGGTCCAAACATTCTTGAGCCTGAGACCACTTCTCCTGACTCTATGGTTTCATTCCCTAAGTTTAGTTTTATAGCTCCCCACCATTGCCCAGAGGAAATAAATTGATATTGCTAGATTTTATTAGCATATGGCCTTCTTTGTTGTTTGTCTAATGCTATTTTTGTGGTACTCTGGTCTCAGTCTTCCTAAAGTGATGACCTGACCTATGACCCCAAAACTCGCTGTTTTCTTTCAATCTAGTTGGCAGTGATGGATAACCCTTTAATCAATCCTGCAGTTGGAATTCACATAGGTGGGAGTGGCACCTTCTGTCTTCCCTGTTAGTGCGCTGGCCTGCTGCTGCTACTCTTACCACCATCTTAAAATGCCACCTTAAGAGAAAACCTGCAGTAAGAAGGCTCCATCACTTCATCTATTCAGATAAGAGAAGAACTATGGATTGAAGTGTACTTAGTTAGTAATAAACTCCTACTGAAAAAATTGTTGTCTATGTGTACTGGGTTTTTCTAGGCAAAATAGGCAAGGGCAATCATTCCCTAGTGGGCAATAATAATTGCAGAGGGCAATAGAGCAAGGGTCTAAGTAAATGACATTCACTTTTTTTTAACAGGCTACACTAAAAGACAGCAGTGCAAACTAAATGTCCAAAACACCAAAATGAAGATTGGAGATGCAAATGAAGTAAAAAAACAAATCCCTTTATTATTCACAAATAGAATCTCCACCCAAAACAGACCCACCCGTCTCCTGAGCAAATACCTCTGTCCCCAAAAAGCCCAATGAAAATTACAAAGTCCAGCCAAATCTTTCCTCACCCTCTCCACCCACAACAAGTCCCTCCCACCAGAACAAAAACAAAAAATGAAAAAAGGGCATAAAAAACAGCACTGTGAATATGGGTGCAGAGCTGGTCGAGGCTCTGCTCAATGCTGTTGAGCTGGTTCTCCATCTGGTCCATCCACTGCAGGATGTGTCTGAGCAATGCCCTGTTGGAGTGGGAGGGTGCAGTAGCAGATGCAGTCAGGGACCCCGACAGCTGGTGGTGGCACCAGTGTTGTAATGGCATCTTGCTCTGCTGGGTCCTGGGTCTGAGGCAGCAGTTTCGTCCGCTTCCACTTCAAGGATTACAAGGTGCTGATATTCTGTCTTAAGTTTCCCCAGCCTCTTCTGCCACAGATGCGCCGCTATCTCCTGCCTGGTTGGTGGTGGTCGTCAAGTAGTTATATCGAGAAAAAGAACAATAAAAAAAGACAAAGTGCAAACAATTCTCTGAACACTAACTTCATCAAATGATAGATAGTGGGTGGCACAGAAGAACTACATTGCTGGTCAACTGGGGATGTTGGAATTTGATGTGATTATGATTAGTAGAGTCACAGGGCCAATATATTATTTGTTTGCCTACACATGCCTCACATACAAAGCACTGATATTCTGGTAGAAAAGAAGTAAGGCAGAATATGACCAGATGAAAAAAACAGTGATTTCATTTTTTTTCTTTTAAAGGCTTTTCTAGAAACTAAAGAGATACATTTAATGGAAAGATAAAATAGAATTACCTCGCATTATGATGAGTAAGGCATTGTGAACTAAGGAGTACAAGTTGTTGTGACAAATAATTGGAGGCATGCTAGCCAGTGCTTTAAGTATGCTGCTACTGTCTGCAGCTCGGGCAGCTGTAGCTGACAATTATCTATCTTTAATTCCAATGGCCCTGCTCTTCCCCACATGTCTTTCACTTAGTTTAGTGTCTACCTTGACCCAAAGAGGCAAATGAATAAATAAGATATGTCACACATGTCATGTAAAAATGTGGATATATCTATCCTGTCTACTGTAAGTAGATGGGGGAATGATGCACTGCACTACAGGGAAAGGAATCGGCTATGTAGATTGTATTTGGCACATTCATCACAGAGTATCCCCTACACCAAATTTCAAATCAAATCAGGCACTTCATAGTGCCACTTTACTCACTGGTCTCATCCACCATCACATTTTTCCAACAAATTGATTTGTTGGGCAGTAAGGAATGTAAAGAAACTTGGTTTACTCTTCTGCAGGGTAAGGCAGATGGATTAGGCAGGTAGGTAGAACTTTTGCCATAGAAGAATAGAGGGGAGTCACTGATCCCTCTACAGAAGAAGAGCTCCCTTCTTTATTCATCCAAGCAATTAGCCAATCGTCCTTTGATTCTTCTTCTCCTATATACACCCATAGCCACCATAATTTAAGCTTTACTCTCTCTCATCTAGTCTTCCCCAAAATTTACAATCCTTTATTCATCCATTTAGCAGCCACACTATCCACCCTTTCTTTCAATCATTCTTTCACCCATCCATCCATTTAGCCAATACCAATACTCACCCAAGCATCCCTTTTCATCTACCCACGCATCATTTCCTTTTACTCTCTTCACCCATCTTTTCTTTTAACCTTCAGTTATTTCATGTTTCCATCATGCCAACATTTTTAGCCTATATTGTATGTGCTTTTGCTCAGTTGCAGATAGAAGAAGCCATACGTAGCCTAACCACCACTATAGCTGTAATGTGGGGGGCTCATGAATCTAATCACAACAATGCCCTTGTAGCTAGTGAGTAAGAGTAATTGTCAATAGCAAGCAATGTGACTTAACATCGCCCATCCCTGCTATCGCGTCTCCCCCTGCTCCATCTACTACTGCAGCGGTCGAACTTGAGACGGCTTCACTGGTTGGTGTGGCTATAAAAAAACAGTATACAGTTTTTCAGATGCCAGGTACACATTCCATTCTTATTTGTTTTAATTAAAAAAATGCAACCGCAATCGTTACAGTTCAGTGAGCACTGCGGTTTCTTTCGTCAAAAATATCACTCTGGGCATTTTGTTGGATTGTTAGAAAAGTCAGGTAGTCCAGCGAACCAAAAGCTTTGTGCAATAGATCGGCAGAGTTTTAGCCTACAATTGATGATAACTCATAATAATTGAAGAGCATCGAAGGGGTGGAATACAAAATAGCCAGTTAAAGACAGAAAAAAGATAATGCAGGGATAACAGGAATTAAACAAAACTTTGATATGGAAGTTGAAAAAAGTAAACAAGGCAAAATTAAAAGTAGGATACAAGTGGGGAGAGGTAAAAGTTAGGGAAACATTGATAATAATATTAAATAATAGGACTTACTGGTATGAGCAGAGCCATCAGTATCTGCGCTGGTGGTCGGCACCTACCCAGCTCCTGCCAGACCCGCAGGTGCAGTGCCCCTCTTCTTGCCCTTGGGTGTTGATGTAAGATTAGTGATAAAGAAGATAAACCAAATATATTAGTAGTACTGTTAATCTCCACAAAATGATTATATAACAGGCAAATGCAATAACATTGCATTTAAATCAGATCACCTATGGTACTATGCTAGTGTGATCAACTATTGTTGAGTTGGCTATTCTCTTAAAATCCCAATTCCAAATTTCCTTAACAAAACCTACATTGGGATGATCTTTTATTCTATTCTCATTTCTCAAACCCCTTGATGGACCAATTCACTTTCCCTGTTGTGCAATGCATGCATCCTCGCATCACTGTGAAATTGCTTGGGACAGTACGAGTTACATGAAGTCACAGAGAACGCTAACTCACTGATATCACTAATTCACTGTAGAGACAGGAGGACACGGAGTCTACGTTGCAATGGCTTCTTAAATAATCAGTCAAAGCGAGTGCCTACCTACGAGTATGATGATGTAGCACCGAGCACCTGGCTCTAACTGGATCATATAATAAATAATATTCTTAACATGAACTAAATGTAACTTACCTATGAGTGAAAGCTGCATGCTATCTGGAAAAAAGTTTGCATTGTAGAACACAAACACAATAAAAATATAATACTCACCAATCCCTAGGATCTCGAAGCCTAGCAGGTCAAGCAGGTCCTGTTTGCAGGTCCTGTTCACAGGCGATTATATATGCCCAGCGGTGCGTCAGCTGCTGGGTGGTGTGCTGGACCTGGGTGGCAGCACTAACCATCCGACACACCCTAGCTCAGTGTTGCTGACGCGCAAGCAGGGGGTAACTGCTCCCAGGCCTGCTGCCTGCTATCAGCATGAAGGGGAGGTGGTGCTACACCTCTTCCTTGCTGAAGATTGGCTGAGGCTGCACTTCTTGCCCTGCTCAACCATGGTGCTGGGTGGGGTACTGAGGTAGGGTGAAGAAGAGAAGAAAAAAAACAGGAGGAAAAGAAAGGAAGAAATAAGGGAAAAAACTAAACAAAATATATAAAAGGCACAAAAAAAAAAAAAAAAGGTTTAAAACAATGTGAAAATAATCAGACAAAAAAACAATAAATAACAAATACGGTAGATCAAGTGTAAGGGTGGAGGATTAGAGAGGTTGAAGGACCAGCACCATAAACAGAGCGACAAACAAGATAACCGTGTGGTGCCGTCAGTGTGAAATATTTAACGTGAGTACGTACTTCGTGTTGCGTTTGATGTCAAGCGCAACGCGAATGGGCGCTATGCAGAGCTCCGCCCACTCGCGGAACTCCACATAGTGTAGCAAAGTTTTATAGCCACTTAGCGGAGTTCCACATAGCACGACTCCACATATTCCACCCAGGCCTAATTTTATCATGACATTTGAAGAAAGAAGAACACATTTCATATGTATTGCTTATAAAAGGGAAGATGTTTTGAAGAATGTGTGGAGAAAAGAAGAAAATTAATTTAGAAAGAAAATATTTATTCCTAGACTGAAGTTGAATAAGAGACACAAAGGGAAAGTGTGTGCATTTAAAAGACAAATTCAAGGGAAAAGACACCTGTGGGGAATAGTAACTGTGAACATGTTTTTGAACTGTCAGGAGGAACATTGCAAGTTTTGCAGGGATATGATGATTCCGCCATACCTGGAGTATATTTTATTTGTGAAGAGAATGCTTATTTCAGATTACCAGCTAATTGTGAGGAAATTTGCTATTAAGGCTTGCTTTTACAAGGATGTATGACATACAAATTTTCAATGTACTGAAACTAACACCTGCACACAGATACTCATGGAGTGTAAATGAGGAAACCCAGTTAGTGGGAGACATACATGGAACAATTATACCAGCAGTAGGAGTTATACTAAATTATGAGAAGATTAGAAATCTTTCAACAGCAGTACACAAATTAGCAACTAGTATATCTGGAGCTTTATTAGTTGAAAACACAGAGCTAGTAGCGATTAGATCAAGGGTTCTGCAGATATGCTTTAGACTTATTAATCACAGAAAAGGACAGAGTCTGCAAGATGCTGAAGATAGAGAATTGATGCATGTGCATTCCTGATGAGAGTAAGAAAATTGTAGAGCATACTGAAAATATCTCAGATCTAAAACTTGACATGAAACCTTTTGAAAACCACTAGCTTAGTACAAGGTATCACTAAAGTAGTTTCTTCAATATGCAACTGGATTAAAAGAGCAGGAGGATGAATCCTCAAAACTATATTAATTCATGTATTACTAGCAGTCATTTGTTTTCTATCTAAACCAGCATTTTATAAAGCAATGGAGTTTTTGTTGAAGAAGAAAAACAGAGATATGAATAAAAGAATGAAGATAGATTTAGAATTGAGTAAGAGTATTTAACAAAGAACATAACAGACTAAAGAAAACAGAGAATTTGAACAGAAAAGGAAGTTGTGAGAGTGTTTTTACTAGTTCAGAATAATAATCATTAACTTTACGGAATGTTTAGTAGGCCTAAATCAACCACTGCATATAAGTGTGGCTTTGCATTTGAAGCTTACACAAAGACATTCATTTACCGTAAATTGCTGATCAGGATATAATAGCTTTCATTTTTTCCATTTGTCTTACTTTCTTCTTTCTTAGTTATGACCTGTGTCACAGTAACAAGTGTACATCGTCTCATGATGTAAATGTCTTAATTCAATGGAAGAATGAATAAACAGCATACTAGGTCAAAGCTATTTAACCCATGTAAAAAGTGCTGCAATGTTAGATTAATCTTAAAAGTTCCTTTTTAATGAATAGGCATTGTCACAGAAAAGTGTTTGGGAATGGGAGTGATTTTATTTCGGAATGTAGTGTGCTTAACCTTGAATAATTTGTTCTATAAAATGAGAACCAGTGGGAAAGAATAATATTGAAAATGCTGCAGACAATATTCCATTGTTTGTTGTGTTTAGGAGGTTCTTTGTTAAAACTTGCGAAATCGATATCGGCTATCCTTTTCCCATGAAGACATCAATATTTAATTGGCTGAAATCAGACGTTATCTACTTGAGATTTGCAACTTGTTATTTTTTTAGATTTAATAAGTATGTGTTCCTAGACTAGAGAGAGAGAGACTTTACTCAGATGTCTTGAAAGTCCCTATGACAGACTACTTAAGAGCACTCTGACATAGATAATTCTTGATTTGCCACTTTGCTGATGTATCTCAGATTCACTCAGAGAGCTACTAAACTCTTCAAGCTCTTCTCTGATATTTTGCTATTGAGACTTTAAAGAGCTTTCTTGAACTTCTCTGTTGGGAAGTTCTCTTATAGTTGTCATGCTTTGACATTTCGAGGCTATAGCTCTTAATGGGTTCTATTAATGTGTTCTTTACTTAAATTTGATTAGAATACAGATTAGATTTATTGAACATGCTTCATGCATTTTTCCGTATTTGTATTGAATATTGATGAATTGCTAATAAAAATAAATTAATTCTTAAGATTAAAGTCTTTGAAACATAATCTATCTCTCATCATTGACTTCTATTCAAATGCCACTTATTTGAATGTTGAATTACAATTGATTTGCAGTTCCTAATTTAATAATACCTCAAAAGTCCAACCACTTGAGCCCCGTCAGGTGTGGGAACTTCATGCTTCCGAATACAGTGATCAATGACAATTGTAGTTCACAATAGTGTCAGGCACACATTGGCGAGTCACGTACACAGTTGAAAAGGCCTAGAAAGCATGGAAGAGATAGAGCAGTATAGATTGGGCTCATGCAGATACTAGACCACTGTTAGAAATGGGGTCTTTGGTTGACAGCCAGGTTACCCCCTGTTCAAGCATGGACCCTCACTCTGGTCAGGGTGAAAGAGAATGACCCTCAGCTAACCCCTGCTTACCCCCTTGGTAGCTTGGCAGAGCAGTAGGCTTAACTTCAGAGTGCTAGGTGTAAAGTATTTGTACCAACACACACAGTAACTTAATGAAAACACTACAAAATGACACAACACAAGTTTAAAAAAAATAGGAAATATTTATCTAAACAAAACAAGACCAAAACGACAAAAATCCGACATACACAAGTCAAGTTATGAATTTGTAAAGATTAAACTCAAAAATAGCGCTTAGAAACACAAAATGCTTTGGTGAGGTGTTAACACGGCATTGTGATGGAATCGTTCCCAACAAGACGACACCAGCGGCGCCAGACACGGAGTCGCATAGACCCCCAAGTGCAGTACCTTTGGTGAAGAGTGAAAACAATTGGATGTACGATGTCGGGGATCACGGCGTCTGTGCGAAACGTTGAATCTGCGCACTTCGAGCGGTGTCGGTCACGACGTGGTGCAGTGACTTCCACGGAGTCACAGACTTCAGCGGGGCTGCAGCGGTGTCGAGCCTGCAAAGGTTGTCACGTTTCAGTGAAGATCACGGAGTCGGTTGCAGGCGGCGTCACCGGATTCAGCAGCGTCGGTGGTCCGAAGTCGTCCGAAGTCAATCTCCTTGGATTTACACCAGCCTTCCTTTCAAGGGCCCAGGGACTGGATAGGGCACCACTTTTCAGAGCAGGAGTCTCTCCAGAGACTCCAGGTGCTGGCAGAGAGAAGTCTTTGCTGTCCCTGGGACTTCAAACAACAGGAGGCAAGCTCTAAATCAAGCCCTTGGAGATTTCTTCACAAGATGGAAGGCACACAAAGTCTAGTCTTTGCCCTCTTGCTCTGGCAGAAGCAGCAACTGCAGGATAGCTCCACAAAGCACAGTCACAGGCAGGGCAACTCTTCTTCCTCAGCTCTTCAGCTCTTCTCCAGGCAGAGGTTCCTCTTGATGTCCAGAAGTGATCTAAAGTCTGTGGTTTTGGGTGCCCTTCTTATACCCAATTTCTCCTTTGAAGTAGGCCCACTTCAAAGTAAAGTCTCTTTTGAATGTGAAATCCTGCCTTGCTCAGGCCAGGCCCCAGACACCAGGGGGTCGGAGACTGCATTATGTGAGGACAGGCACGGCCCTTTCAGGTGTAGTGACCACTCCTTCCCTCCCTCCTAGCACAGATGGCTCATCAGGAAATGCAGACTACACCCCAGCTCCTTTTTTGTCACTGTCTAGTGTGAGGTGCAACCAGCCCAACTGTCAAACTGACCCAGACAGGGAATCCACAAACAGGCAGAGTCACAGAAATGGTATAAGCAAGAAAATGCTCACTTTCTAAAAGTGGCATTTTCAAACGCACAATCTTAAAATCAGCTTTACTAAAAGATGTATTTTTAAATTGTGAGCTCAGAGACCCCAAACTCCACATGTCCATCCACTCCCAAAGGGAATCTACACTTTAATCAGATTTAAAGGTAGTCCCCATGTTAACCTATGAGAGGTAAAGGCCTTGCAACAGTGAAAAACGAATTTAGCAATATTTCACTGTCAGGACATATAAAACACATTACTATGGGGGTCATTCTGACCCTGGCGGTCCACGACCGCGGGAGCACCGCCAACAGGCTGGCGGTGCTACCATGGGCATTCTGACTGCGGCGGTACAGCCGCGGTCAGATACGGGAAACCGGCGGTGTCCCGCCGGTTTCCCACTGCCCAAGGGAATCCTCCATGGCAGCGCTGCAAGCAGCGCCGCCATGGGGATTCCGACCCCCTTACCGCCAGCCTGGCTCTGGCAGTTTCGACCGCCAGAACCTGGCTGGCGGTAACGGGTGTCGCGGGACCCATGGGGGCCCCTGGCATGGGCACTGCAGGGGCCCCCTAACAGGGCCCCACCAAGATTTTCAGTGTCTGCCAAGCAGACACTGAAAATCGCGACGGGTGCAACTGCACCCGTCGCACCCCTTCCGCTCCGCCGGCTCCATTCGGAGCCGGCATCCTCATGGAAGGGGGTTTCCCGCTGGGCTGGCGGGCGGCCTTCTGGCAGTCGCCCGCCAGCCCAGCGGGAAACTCAGAATAACCGCGGCGGTCTTTTGACCGTGCAGCGGTATTCTGGCGGTTCCCGCTTGGCGGGTGGCTCCCGCCGCCCGCCAAGCTCAGAATGACCCCCTATGTGTCCTACCTTTAACCATACACTGCACCCTGCCCTTGGGGCTACCTAGAGCCTACCTTAGGGGTGCCTTACATGTAAGAAAAGGGAAGATGTAGGCCTGGCAAGTGGGTTCACTTGCCAAGTCGAATTTACAGTTAAAACTGCACACACAGACACTGCAGTGGCAGGTCTGAAACATGATTACAAAGCTACTTATGTGGGTGGTACAATCAGTGCTGCAGGCTCACTAGTAGCATTTGATTTACAGGCCCTGGCACCTCTAGTGCACTTCACTAGGGACTTACTAGTAAATCAAATATACCAATCATGGATAAACCAATTACATACAATTTACACAGAAAACATATGCACTTTAGCACTGGTTAGCAGTGGTAAAGTGCTCAGAGTTTAAAAGCCAACAGCAACAGGTCAGAACAAATAGGAGGCAGGAGGCAAAAAGATTGGGGATGACCCTGCATAAGCAAAAAAGTCCAACAACCACACATCACCCTTTCACTTGATATTCTCTCTTCTTTGTTAACCTGAGCATTTCTAGAATTTTAGTGGGAGAGTCTGTATATGATACCCCTTATAAAAGGTAGAGTATGTCTGGCAAAGTATTCTTTAGTTGCTGTAGGTTTCTGGTTTGCTTTATGTCACACCCACACTTTTGTTGTTTTCTATCTTTTCTGTTCTCACTGCTTAGAGCTTCCATTTAGTTTCCTTCTTTGTTTAGTTGTCATTGTGCTTGGTTCCTGGCGATTTTCTGTTTACCAATTTGGTTCTCAGCTTTTGACTCGACAATCTTCTACCATTTTATGGTTCCAGCTTGGTATCCTAGTCTAACCAGACCTTGCTACAACAACACATTCCACCATTATAATGGGAAAACCTCATTCTATCTAACTACATAGCCTTTCAAGTTTTATAATTATGCAATATTCCATATGCCTAACTGTTGTTTCTGCTCATCTTGTAGCTGGTCTATAGACCCTTGAAGTCCCTGGCCTTTCCTGGTAGAAATTCTCAGATGAGTCTACTTATCTGGACAAATCCACTTAGACTGCAAATCAAGTTCTAGATTTCTCTTACCCCTGTTCCCTGTTTTCTCCAGTTCCTCCAACAGCAATATTGTCTCCCAGATTTATCAGTGCAAAGATTTAAGGATATCAATCATGTTCAATGAGTCTGACTAGTTGGAACATGACACTCAGAAAGCTGACTTCAAAATAAGCACTATAAAAGTAGAAGCAAACTTAGGTTATTTTGCAGCACTTTGAAAAAATAGCTTAATGGAAAATACAATAAACTTCAGATGAAGAGCTTCTAAAGAGAACTGTAATCCAGATGATCCTGAGACAGAATTCAGATCACAGTGAAGTTTACAAAAGGCATTGGAATGAGTTCCAGAATTCTACTTGTGAGAGAAGACTGGAGAAGCATGAGCTGGTCAATAGGGGATGTCTCTATATGCATCACAGGAAATCAGATTGTGACCTATAAAAAAACAGTTGTTTTTCGATCTCTAGTTTTTGGGCCTCAGGTGTGCAGGAGTCTCCCTCATAGAGTCTCACCCACTGTACGCTTCAGTTGTTTTTTGATATCTAGTTTTTGGGCCTTGGCTGTGAGTGAGTCTCCTTCATAGAGTCTTATCCACTGTACACTTCTGTAAAAATGGACTTGAGCTACCACTGTCAGTACATACGTGTTAACACGGTATGAATATCTGTAGAGGGTGAGATGCATTGTTTCTCTGTCTCAGCATGCCATCTGCACAAAGGTAGTCCTGTGGCAGATGCGACTCCGATTAAATTTGTTGTGGCCTGCTAATAATTCAACTGGGGATCCAAAACTAAATGTTCCCTCTCTTTTTGGGTGAAGTGTAAATAAACTGTTGTTTGTACTTTGGATAAAATGTGCTTCAAAGTTAACTTTTTAGTCATCGTGTGAGAAAATCATTGATGTGACATTTCCTACCAATTCCTTTATCAGGTATACTATCAAAAGTAATTTTCACTGTTTATCAAGCAATTCACATGTTTAATAGCTGAGCATATTTCCATGATCCAGCCTTAATGGGATTGCTGTCTTGAGGAGCCCTGCTGGAAAGGTAAGTATTTTACTATCACATATACCAGATCAAAGCCTCTTGATAACAATGGTTTATCTTGGGGAGATTCAATTATGCTTATCGTAGCAAGTAGTAGGAGTGAACTTGCCACAATCATATTAGCTGTAACTCCATTTCATTTACTACCTAGATGCATCTTTGAAGATAAAAAGGCAGTGTTTGTGTGGTAGGGGGGCAATCTGACCTCCGGCTCTAGTAAGCAAAAGGGGTTCTTGTGATGCTTGGAAGTCAGAATCCAGACCTGAGTGGGTGGTGTTTTACTCAGAGATATAGTTATATGCCAGTTTATACTTCAAGCCACCATCTTAGATCTTGTCTGACTACTAGCTAGTTGGCTGATCTCTGGAACTACTAGGTAGTGGTGGAAGGGCAATATTGCATCACGAGAATAGGAAGGTGAATCTTAAATTCTGGAACTCACCACATCTATTTTTAAACTTCTGAAAATGGACGAACAGTTGAAAAGCAGAAGAAGGAAGACATTGTATTTGGTGTGCCAGCTGTGGATTGTCTGGCTGTTGGAGATAAGTTATGGATTGAGTATCCTCTTTAAATCTGTACACATCTCTAGACATAATACCTACACAAGCACACCAAAAGGCTTTGTGCAAACATGAAGAAAACAGAATTGTACTCCCATAATTATTCATAAACATACTAGAGCGATTACTAGAATTGAATTGTGATTTAACACTTCTAGGTCACTTCCAGGTATGCCAGGCCCTGCGGTCAACCACCCATAGGCACCCAACTCATGCCACGCATGACCTTTGACCACATCCCCCGGACGGCAGCCAGATCGTGAAAAGGAGAGGGGGCCATGTGGTCCCCCACCCAGGCTGATTTTGGCCCAAGTGATCCCTTCCTTGGGGACTGGCCAATTAATAAAACAGGAGGGGGCCACGTGGTACCTTCCTTGGGCTGGTTTTGGCTCTGGGGACTCATCCTCATAGGGCCCTGTCAATTATTAAAAGGGGGAGGGGAGCTCATGGTCGTCCTTCCTGGGCCTATTTTGGACCCAGGTACCCCATTCCCTGGAGCATGGCCACTTGCTGCTGGGTGAACTGGCCGAACCAAGTGCCTGCTGTCTCCCCACCTCCTGCTGGAGCTGGCATTACTCCCACTTGCAGGGAGCAGCATAAAATACTGCACCATGCATGTGGAAGCAGTTCTTTCATCTGTTTCCCTGCCCACTTGGCAGGAGCTGTAAAAGCTCCTGCCAAGCGACAGCAAATAACTATGTCCTGAGGGTGGGCACCTCGGGACATAGGGAGCCGGCCCTGCGGGTGCTGGTCCTCTGGGCCATTAGTGGCTCCAAGAGAGGGGCCACATGGCCCCCACTCCTTTGCTATTGTAGGGCTTTCCACGGGGAGGTGATGGTCCACGTGGTTGAAAATGGGACAGGAGGGGGCCCGAGGCCCCCCTTTCTGCTATTAATGTGGCCAGGCCCGGGGAGTATCTATAACGTGTGTTCTAATGTAACTATAACTCATGCACCACCATGCACAGTTTTTTTTTCAATAATTTGACTGCTAAGATATTTAATTTCTTAGGTCAAGCATAGCAGTGAGCAAGTGCTGCTTTTCGACCTGCTGTAATCTATTCTGTGGGCTTTAACCCTGCACATCTCATGCCTATCATTTTCATTTGTTCCTGGGCTTGCCTTTAAAAAATCCCTTGATGTCATTGATAAAAACCTAATCAGAGTCATTTCAATTTTGCTTTTGTCTCTCCCCTTGGATCTTCATGGCTTTCAAATATCCCTTGTAATTGGTAAATGCTTAAGCAAAAAACACAGAAATCATTAAAATGGCTCTTCCAGCACAGTGGGAGGGACGATACTACAATATTCACTGCACTCGGGGAAACTCACCCCATAATGGTTTGAGGGGCATTCCTTTTACAAAACATTTTTGCTCATAACCCAGCCTGTGGTTGTCCTAGGACAATAGGACCACCTTCAAAATGTTCAACACAAGGTCCTCTTTCTGACTATTCATCTCTGGGTCCACACACTAGGTTAGTGGGGACCACAAAATAATGACCCCTCCCACCATTCAGTATCTCTTTAAGCTCTCTCATGGCTGTAACTTTTGTGTCATAGGTGGGAGCAGTTTGTGTTTTAAGGGTTTTGTTTGTTGTATCATTGCAGTAGGCCTGCTAGCACTGAAAATGTGTAATGCGCCAATGCCCTTTAGGGAATAAATATATGGTTACACTGCATTACTTTCTGCCATTCTGTTTTCAGGTGATGATACTCTCTAGGGGCTAACTATATGGTTATATGACCAAGTTTCTCACAAATGCTTTTTTTATTATGGTGTCCTCTAGGGGCTATTCTGAGCATTACAGTCAACATACTACAATATTTGCTGCACTTGGAAACTTGCCCCATAATGCTTTGCAGGGCATTACTTTTACAAAACATTTTTGCTCAGAACTCAGCCTGTGGTGGTCCTAGGACAATGGGACCACCTTCAAAATGCTCACCGCAATGTGTTCTTTCTGTCCAGATCATCTCTGGGACACCACACTAGGTTAGTGGGTCCCCAAAATATGAGCCCCTCATACCAGTCTGTGTCTTCTTAAGCTCTTTTATGGCTGGAACTTTTGTTTTACAGCTAGAGGTAGATTGTGTTTTAAGGGTCTGTCTTGTTTGTAATAATATTCCAATAGGTCTGCTAGTTCTGAAAATGTGTAATGCACTATTTCCTATAGTGGCCAAATAAATGGTTACACTGCATTACTTTGTGCTATTCTGCTTTCATGTGTTATGCCCTCTAGGGGCTAACTGTATGATTACATGAACATTTTTCTTATAAATGCTACTTTGAGTGTGGTGCTCTCTAAGGGCTGTTATAATCATTACAGTCAACATACTATAATATTTGAGGCACTCAGAAATTCGCCCCATACTGCTTTGCAGGGCATTCTTTTTACAAAATTTTTTGCTCATAACTCAGCCTCGGACAATGGGACTACCTTCAAAACGTTCATCACAATGTGTTCTTTCTGTCTAGATCATATCTAGGGCCCAACACTAGGCTAGTGGGGAGACCCCAAAATAAAAACCCTCCCATCAATCAGTGTCTTTGTAAGCTTCTTTGTAACCTCTTCTATGGCTCAAAAGTTTGTTTTACAGCTGAGAGTAGTTTGTGTTTTAAGGGCCTTATTTGAAATATTATTCCAGTATGCCTACTAGCCCTTTAGTAATATGCAGAGCCACTGGAATTATGTGGGAAGAAAAGTCCAGTTATGCATTTACAACACCAGTTGCTCTAACTCAAGCTGATGCAAGATCTATTGCTCTGCAAATGCTTTTTTAATGACATTATAGAAGTAGTAATGAGTGCTGTAATATATGTGGTAATTAGCAGTGAATGACGAGGGTGCGAGTTATAGTTACATTAGGACGCAAGTTATAGTTACTTGAAAAAACTCTAACTATAACTGCTGAATTTCCATGGTTTTGTGTGAGTAAATGTCCCTGTAACCTTTGCTTTTTAAGAGAAATTCTATTTTTTTTATTCTATTTCCTATATTGTCCCTGTAACCTTTAGTTTTTACAGTGAATTTCTTAGTTTTTTTTTAATGTAAAATAATGTTATTACTATATGTTAATTCAAACAAGTCCATGCACAGTCTTTGGCCATGTGCGGGGGAGAGGTTGTGGTAGCCAACCACCTGTAACCACCCAACCCCACAGCGACCAGGTGACTCCTTCCTATGCAGTTTCCAAACATACACATGACATTCAACCCAAAGATTTTGATGGCAAAAATACGTAAATGTTCCATCACTAGAAATTGAAACTACCATGAAATACCAGGATTTGAGTTTTTAACCCACTGACAGTCCAAGAGCTTTCCCAATGGGCCACAAGACTCTCTTCTGCTGTGCCTCACAACATAACTATGACATTTGCAACCAAACATCCTGCCAGTGTGACACTTTGAAGTTATTGTATAGACAGACCATTCCAATAAAAATTTCTCTCTCTCTCCAGCTTCAACGTCCTGTGGAAGCTCACATTGCTCCCGCAAGCAGGGAGCTTCTTGAAATAGCAATGTTTGCGTGCAGGGAAACAAATGAAAACTCCAGTTTCTGCAACTGGGAGCTGTTTGACAGCTCCCACTTGCAGAAAGCAGAGTTATGCTTGCTTTTGCTTGGTCAAAGCTGTGAGCTCCCACCAGGCAAAAGCAAACAGCTACCTCCTGGGCACCTCAGGAGGTAGCAGGAGCCAGCACTGAGGGTGGTGGTCCCCAGGGCCAATCATGGCTCCAGGAGGGGGGCCGCAACCCCCCCTCCATTGTAGCATTTGATCTCGAGGAGGTGGTGGTCCTGGGACCAGGGATCTGCAACAGGCCCCCTTCATTATTTTATTTCAGCCGTTGGGAGATGGTGGTCTCTGGTGGTGTGGGGGGCTGCACACCCCATTACCACAGGGGGTGGCGGTCCCGGGAGCTGGGAGGGCTGTGTGGGCCCCCCACCTTAATTTCATGTTTAGCCCCCAGGAGGAGGCAGTGCCCGGGGCTGCGCAGGCCCCCCCCCATGTTAATTTAATGTTTTGCCCCAGGAAGGTGGCCATCCTTGAGGCTACAACAAGCCCACCTAAGGGGGTAAATGAAAGGAAGCGCACAGGAGGTTGTGCTTTTAAAAAGAAAAAAAAAAAAATCTCAAAAAAATCTGCTGATCCAGCCATGGATTTTACTGAGATTTAAAAAAAGATTCATAGCTGTGGCTCCGAGGCTATGGGCTCAGAGTGTCCCTACCATGGCCCCTTTTCCTTTTTTAATAATTTTTGGGGGACACGGCTGAAGCCAAGTCCTAAAATGGCTGCCAACACTTCCTTGTTGAATTGTTGGCAGCCAATCAGATGGCAGCCCAGGGACAGCTGGATCCGTGGCTGATCGCGTCCCCTAGATAACTATATTTTTAACTTTTAGGCCCATATTTATACTTTTTGACGCTAAACTGCGCTAACGCAGTTTAGCGTCAAAAAAAATTGCGCCGTCTAACGCCATTCTGAAGCGCCATGCGGGCGCCGTATTTATGGAATGGCGTTAGCCGGCGCAAGCAGACCGGCGCTGCCTGGTGTGCGTGGAAAAAAACCACGTACACCAGGCAGCGCCGGCGTTGGGCAAAAATGACGTTAGGGCGTCTTAAAATGGGGCAAGTCAGGTTGAGGCCAAAAAATCGTCTTAACCCGACTTGCGCCATTTTTTAACGACGCCCATCCCCCATCAACATGACTCCTATCATTGTAAAGATAGGAGTCATGCCCCCTTGCCCAATGGCCATGCCCAGGGGACTTCTGGGGCAGGGGAGGGCACTCTGGGCTCATTTTGAGCCCACTTGTCCCTTAACGCCATGCCTGACCCAGGCGTTAAAAAGCGGCGCAAATGCGCCGTTTTTAGCCACGCCCACTCCCGGGCGTCTCTTTTGCCCGGGAGTATAAATACCACGTAAAGGCCTGGGAGTCATTTTTTAGACGGGAACGCCTCCCTTGCATATCATTAACGCAAGGAAGGGGTTCACGCTAAAAAATGACGCACATTCCGGGAACTTTGGCGCTAGACGCCTCTAACGCCATAGTATAAATATGGCGTTAGTTGGCGTTAGTTTAGCGTCGAATTTGCGTCGAAAAAAACGACACAAATTCGGCGCAAACGGAGTATAAATACGGCCCTTAATATCTCCAAAGCAACTGAACAGATGTATACCAAATCACAATCTGCAAAACAGGATCTAGCTTCCTGCCAAATTTGGTGTCATTCCGTTCAGCGGTTTGGGCTGTCTAAACATCTTATGGAAAAATGAATGGGAAAAATGTGTTTTGAGACCCCCCTTTTTCTCAGCTCCCACTTGACGGATTACCCCGAAAAATTAAAGACAGCAGATGAATCAACTAAAGTATAAGTTTTGAAAATTTCGTGAAGATTTGTGAAAGTTGTGCCAAAATTATTGGCAGTACAAAAATGCTGTACCTGTAGAAACTAGGTCCTAACTATGGCTACCTACTGGTGACCACAAGTAGGTAATAGATAGATAAATAGATAGATAGATAGATAGATAGATAGATAGATAGATAGATAGATAGATAGATAGATAGATAGATAGATATCCAGAAAATCTCCAGTTCACTATAATCCCTACCCTCAATGACCACAACAGGTTAGGGACCCCCTCACATCCACCAATTAGTCCACACTGTGGGATGCACTTACATACAGAGTCCCACCAGACAACAGGTGCACCCACATGTTACCATACTGTAATGCTTTTTTCAAGTAAATAAATGGCAACAAAACACCTGACACGTTTTGGAGACAAAAGCACTCATTAAAACCCTGGCGGTCGATGATAAAGTGGCAGTAATACCACCAACAGGCTGGCATTAAATACCGCCAAATTATTACCATGGCGGAAGGAGCTCACACAGACAGTTACTTTACCACATCGACCGCCAGGGCGGAATCAGACAACGGCGGTAGCCGCCTACAGCCAGGTGGAAGCCAATGTTCTGCCAACTGTATTATGACAGCCCAATCTGCCACCTTTTCCGGGGCGGTACCAACGACATCAAAAGCCTGGTGGAAACACTGCACAGAAGGAAAATGACTAACCATTGAAGACTCAGGGAAGAACCACACCGCCATGGAGCCTGAACTGCAGATCTTCCCAATGGTTTTCTACGTCCTGGTCCACCACGAACACCAACGACGGCGAAGACGACCACAGTGAGTACAGCTGCCTAGCACACAGGGGAGAGGGGGAGGAATAAGAGAGTAACACACAAGCAACACGCAACACCCCCACCCCAACACCATACATACAATCAGATGCAGCAAGAAAACATATTTACCCCGTACCCCTTGGGAATAATGCAAGGACAACACGAATAGATGAAAGTGAGTGTAATAATATAAATAAAGAAGAAATACGTACATCCAATCTAAAAGTATATGCATATGTACAAATCAAGGGACACTGCCCAGTCCTCAATGTGCGTGGGCCACAGGATCACATTACAAAGTCCAAGGCCCCACTTGTCTCCTACAACAACACAGAGAGAACACTCCAGGGGCATCAGTTAAAAAATAGGCAGGCACTACAGGGGGATGGGGATTGGGGGGCACCACAGCCGGCAGATGGAACAACACCACAGGTCCTGGAGGGGGCACCTTGCCCATTGCTCTGTCCTGGGGAGTGCAAGGCCACAGTCTCTCAGTGGGTGACTTGCCCACATGCTCTGGAGGGGCCAACATGCCCTGTGCTGGGTCCTGGGGAGTGCAAGGCTGCAGTCTCTCAAGTGGTTGACTTGCCCACATGCTCTGGAGGGGGCAACATGCCCTGTGCTTGGTCCTGGGGAGTGCAAGGCCACAGTCTCTCAGGTGGATGACTTGCCCACTGGTCCTGGAGGGGGCATCATGCCCTGTGATCTTCATCCTGGGGAGGATGGGGTGAATGGGTGTCTTCCCCACTGGTTCTGGAGGGGGCATCGTGCCCTGTGATCTTCATCCTGGGGAGGACGGGGTGGGTGGCTTTCCCACTGGTTCTGGAGGGGGCATTGAGCCCCGTGATGCAGATCTTGGTGAGTGCAAGGTCACCGTCTCTCAGGTGGGTGTCATACCTACAGGATTTGCAGGGGGTAGGCCACACAGCATCCCAATGACGCAGGACTACAGGCTGTCCGCCGGCGGTGACGGCTGCTCAGTGGTGGTGCTGGTGATGCTGCCGCTGGTGGTGGGGTAAGGCTCCAGACCATCCCCTGCAGCCTCAGATGGCTGCCCACTGCTGGTGGTGGTGCTGCTGGTAGTGGTGCTGCTGCTGCTGGTAGTGGTGGGGGGAACTCCAGCCCACCCCTGCAGCCTCGTATGGCTGCCCACTGCTGGTGGTGGAGTGGGGGGGGGGACTCCAGCCCATCCCCTGCAGCCTCGGATGGCTGCACCACCATGGTTGGTGGTGGGGGCTCCGACTGAGTCCCAGCACCAGGGCCCTTGTCCTTTCTGCCTGCTGGTGCAGGCTCCCTGCCCTTCCTGGCAGCAGCTGGGGATGGCTCACTGCCCTTCAAGGCAGCAGCTCGGGATGGCCCCTTGCCCTTCCTGGCAGCAGCTGGGGATTGCTCCTTGCCCTTCCTGGCAGCAGCTGGGGATTGAGATTGTTTCTTGCTCTTCCTGGCAGCAGCTGGGGTGGCACCTTGACCTTAATGGCAGCAGCTGGGGAGGGCTCCTTGCCCTTTCTGGCAGCACTTGGGGCAGGCACCCTTTCCATGTGGCTCCCTGGTGCATGGGATCCTTTCCCACAGCAAATTGCTGTGGACACTACTGGGCCCGTGGACTGCGTGGCTGAGGTGCTTGCCTGGGTTTTTCCCACCCTGGCCTGACGTGAAGGATGGGTGAGGGGTAGGGAAGAGGTCAAGGGTGGAGAGGAAAAGCTTTTTAGGAACATTGGGGCGGAAAGAGTGAGAAGGTTTGGGAGTAGAGGAAAAAGGAGTGGTTGTAGGAGGTGTCCGTCTGCTGTGTTTGGGTGCAGGTGCATGGGCTGGATGCTGCTGTGAAGTGGATGGCTGTTGGATGTCTGAGTGCTTGTATTTGTGTACTTTGGGAGAGGGGCACAGACACAGTGAGAGAGGACACAGGAGACATGTGCATGGCTGTTGGGGTGGTATCTGCCAGTGAGGTGTGTGTTCTGATAGGTGTGCTGGTGATGGTGGTAGTGGATGAGGATGTAGAGCATGCAGGTGTGAGTGTAGACACAACTGGGAGGGAGGTGGAGGAGGAGGAGGGAGACACAGTGGAAATTGTGGATGTTGGTATGTCTGCATCTGGATGGTGTTTGTGTGAGTGCCTGTGGGATGAAGTGTGGTGCTTGTGTTTGCCTGTGACACTCTTCTGTGGTGTCGTGTGTGCATGCTCGTCTGCCTGTGTGCTTGGGATAGGTTGGGGTTGAGGGAAATGGGATTAGATTGAGGAAGTTGGACGGTGGAAACAAGGACAATGGCTGCCATCATAGAGGAGACCAGAGCCTGGATTGATCTCTGTTGGGCCGCCAAGCCAGTGTGAATGCCCTCCAGAAATGTATTGGTCTGTTGCATTTGGGCTGCCAGCCCTTGCATGGCATTCACAATGGTTGACAACCCAACAGAGATGGATCGCAGGAGGTCAATAGCCTCCTCACTTAGGGCAGCAAGGCTAACTGGGGCAGGGCCTGAGGTGCCAGGGGCGAAGGGGATGCCCACTCTCCTGGGTATGCGGGCACAGGCAACTCAATGAGGGGCTGCTGGGAGGGCTGTGCTGGTACGGGGGTGGCGGCTGTACCTGTAGTTTGGGTGGGCACAACGGTGTCCGCCACCACCAGGGAGCTCCCATCAGAGCAGTTATCCGTGTCCGAACTGTCCCCTCCATGCTCCGCCGTGGTGCTCCCCTCACCCTCCATCCTACTGGTGCCCTCACCGTCAGTGGACTCTGCTTCCTGGGTCCTGTGGGATGCAGCTCCCTCCGTCGCCGGTGCCTCTGCTCCTCTGCCAGATGATGCTAATGCTCATAAGGACAGGATGACAAAACAAGAAAAGGGGGGAGAGACAAAGGATGCACCTACACCACCGTTGGCGTACACAGCACCCTCACACACAGGGAACAGCCCTACACACTATGCAATGCACTACCAGTAACAATGCTAGTCACCAAGGCATGGGGATGGACACATACCGCCAACTGCAGCATACCTGGGACCCACACAGCCCTGCCCATTAGTTGATGCCTACTAGCTAGGTTGGAGGATTATCACATCAGAACCATACCCAACATGGGACCTACTCTAAAATGTCAGGCCTGGCCTAGGGGCACCCACCGACACACATCCCCCACCCGGATACCACCATACCAGGCATAAGTAGTAATGATGGGCACTGTACTCACCCCCCTCTGGCTGCTGTGATGCCCTCAAGCGCCCATCCAGCTCAGGAGAGGCCATCACCAGTATGAGGGCCATCAGGGGGGTCAGGGTCCGGCGGGCACCCCTTCCACGTTGGGAAACCATCCACAGCGGGGCCTCTGCCATCGTCCGTGCCCAGTGTCTCAGGTCCTTCTACTGTGTCCGACAGTGGGTGCTCCGCCTACCGTAGACCCCCAGGGTCCGCACGTCCTTGGCGATGGCACACCATATACCCTTCTTTTTATGGGCGCTGACCTGCATAGGAAATACACACAGGGAAAGGTATTAGTCAGACCATCCTGGCTGTTACACTCATGGCCCACCATACCCCTTCCCATCCCCATTTGCACAGACATGGCCCAGCACACAAACTGCACACCGCCCAGGGCCCATCCACTAACCCCCCCTACACAAGGCCTTCATCACTCCATGCATTCATGCCCCATGCTAACAGTGTACTCACCTGTTGGTCTGGAGGCCCATACAGCAGTCCGTACTGGGATAGGACTCCATCCACTAGTCTGGATAAATGCCACTAATACATTTAAAGTTCACATCATGCATTGAACTGTAGTGGCTACAATGTACAGTTTATGACCGGCTCATCAATCTTTTGCCCCATAGATTACAACCGCACAGGATGAATTGGAGATGGAGATATCCCCCCGTGTACAGACCCCTGGTAGACTTGGCACAATGGAGGACAGGCACATTATCCTCACCCGCAGACTTGACAGGGCCACAATCACAGACCTGTGTGACCAACTCGAGCCTGACCTGATATCTGCTATCTGTCACTCCACTGGGATCCCCCATCTTGTGCAAGTGCTATCTGTGCTCCATTTCTTGGCAACTGGTTCTTTCCAAGTGACAGTGGGCTTGGCAGCAGGAATATCACAGCCAGTGTTCTCAATAGTGCTGACCAGACTGTTGGCTGCCCTGATTAAGAACATGTGCAGCTACATTGTTTTCCCCCAGGTGGAGGATTTTGCCACAGTGGAGGTTGTCTTCTATGCAATGAGACATATCCCCAACATCATTGGGGAGATTGATGGAACACATTGCATTTGTCGCCCCCCCCCGGGAAAATGAACAGGTCATCAGAAAAGTTTTCACTCTATGAATGTCAGGTGGTGTGCATGGCGGACTAGTACATCCCCCATGTCAATGCTAAGTATCCTCGGTCTGTGCATGATGCCTTTATCCTGAGGAATACAGCACCCAAAATGTGATGGGCCAACTACAGAGGTACAGGGTGTGACTAATAGGTGAGCCCTGGTTCCCACCCAGTGGATGTTGGTGTATGGGTATGGTGTAGGCCATAAGGGATACTGTGTGGCTACCTGTTGTCCCTCGATATTTGCAGGTGACTCTGATTACCCCAACCTATCATGGCTACTGACCCCTGTGAGGAATCCCAGGACAAGGGCTGAGGGAGGTTACAATGATGCACATGGGTGAACAAGAAGGATCATTGAACGTACCTTTGGCCTCCTGAAGGCCAGGTTTCAGTGCCTCCATCTAAATGGTGGATCCCTGTGGTACTCACCCAAGAAGGTCTGCCAGATAATCATAGCATGCTGCATGTTTCATAACCTTGCCTTGAGACGCCATGTGCTGTTTCTGCAGGAGGAGGAGGCTGGAGATTGTCGTGTGGCAGCAGTGGACCCTGTGGACAGTGAAGTTGAGGAGGCAGAGGATGAGGATGAGGACAACAGAACTGCAGTGATTAGACAATACTTCCAAGACACAAAGGTAAGACAGTGTAACTCCACATTTCATTGTCATTTTTTTGTTACTCCATACTTGGATTTTTTCAAAGTGTGTTTATTGCAGTGCTAAGAAGAAAAGGGAGAGGTGCAATGGGCTGGAATGATGATGGAGGAAACTCCACGGTAGAGTTCCAGTCAATTTATAGCACATTGTCCAAAGGGGCTTAGGAAGGGGAGCAATGGTAGTTCAAGGTGGACAGGATGACAGAGTGGGACACAAGGGTGAGAACCAGGAGGGTCTAATTTCCTGGCCGGGGTCTTGGCAGTAGTCTCTGGCTTCTGCCTGGTTCGCAGGGAACGTTTGCAGGTGGAGGGGTGCTGGTGGCCTGTTGGTCCTGTGGCGGGGCCTCCTGTCCACTAGCGGCAGCAGAGGTGGAGGGCAGTTCAGTAGTCTGGCTAGTGGCAGACTGCTTCCCTCATAATGTTGGCAATGTCTGCCAGCAACCCTGCAATGGAGACCAGGGTGGTGTTAATGGCCTTCAAGTCCTCCCTGATCCCCTGGTACTGTCCTTCCTGCAGCTGCCTGTTCTCCTGCATGTTGGCCAGGATCTGGCCCAGCGCATCCTGGGAATGTTGGTATGCTCCCAGGATCTCAGTGTGTGCCTCCTGGAGAGTTGGTTCCCTGGGCCTGTCCTCCCCCTTGCACACAGCAGTCCTCCCAGCTTCTTTGTTGTCTTGTGCCTCTGTCCCCTGAACCGTGTGCCCACTGCCATTGACCCCAGGTCCCTGATTGTCTTTGGTTTGAGGTGTGCCCTGGGGTCCCTGTAGTCGTGGACACACTGCTGATTGATGTGTCCTAGGGACGAGGTATGGGTACGCTGGGTGGGTACTGTTTCCTGAGGGGGGAGGCTCTGTGGTGGTGTGTGACTGTGCCTGGGTAACCGACTGTTCAGAGGTCCCTAATGGACCAGGTTGGTCATCCAGGCGAGCAGAGTCGCTGTCATCACTGTGGGCCTCTTCTGTGGGGGGACTGGATACTGCTGGCACCTCTTCTCCGGTGACATTGGCTGGGATACCTGTGGGGATGTAAATGCAGTGTTATTGTTTATGTGTGTGACATATTGTGCATGGGTGGGTTGCCCTCTAAGGTTGTAATTGCCCTAGCAGCTTTACCTTGTGTGAGTGGTTCTGTGGCGGGCTAGCTGATTGTCTCTAGTGTGCATGCTTTAGTGATAGGTGTTCATGCAGGGCTGTGAGTGGTGTCCATGCATTGGTATAGCATGCAGGGCTTAGCATTGGGATGAGTGGGTTGTGATGGTGGGTGTGTTTGAGGTGGTGGAATGATGGAAGTGAGGGTGGGGGTATGTGATGGCATGCAGATAAGGGAGTGAAAATAGTAAAGAGCTGACTTACCAGAGTTCAGCCCTCCTCCTACTCCTGCCAGGCCCTCAGGATAGATGATTGACAAGACTTGCTCCTCCCATGTTGTTAGTTGTGGGGGAGGAGGTGGGGGTCCACCGTCAGTCCTCTGTACAGCGAGCTGGGGTCTTGCAGCAATGGAACATACCTTCCCCGTAGGTCGTTCCACCTCTTCCTGATTGCATCCCTTGTTCTGGGGTGCTGTCCCACGGCATTGACCCTGTCCACGATCCTCCGCCATAGCTCCATTTTCCTAGCAATGGATATCTGCTGCACCTGTGCTCCAAATGGCTGTGTCTCTAACCGGATGAGTTCCTCCACCATGACCCTTAGCTCCTCCTCAGAGGATCTGAGATGTCGCTGTGGTGCCATGGGTGTTTTGTGAGTAGTGTGGGTAAGGGTGTGTAGGGTGATGTGTTGGGGTGTGTGTTGTGAGGTGTGTGGTTGGTGTATAGGTGATGGTGGTGTGTGTCTCTGGTCTTGTCTGTGGTCGTGGTGTCTATCGCGTGCCAATGGTTTGTAGTTGTAAGGGGTTGTGGGTAGTGTGGGTGGATGTTTTATAGTGGTGTGGTGTGTGTATGGGTGTCAGGTGTGTGTTGTTTAAATTGTCCATTGTGGTGTTTTGTATGTGTGTGTGTATTTTGAGTGTGGCGGTATGTACCACCTATGGTTTATCGTCATTGAATGTCCACCGTGGTGATTCGTGGGTCATAATGTGGTGGGCGTTGTTCTGTTGGCGTAAGGGTGTGGGTTTTGATACCGCCAGTTTATGACTGACCTTTGGTGTGGTGGACTTGTGTGTGTGGCTGAATAGTGATGGATTGAGGTGGTTGTGTGATAGTATGGTGAACGGATATCCGCTGCGGCAGCGGTATGTTGGTGGCAGTCAGCATGGCGGTAAGTAGGATTTGCCGCCAATGTCATAATGACGCGAAAGTCTTCTTGGTCACGGGTCAGGATACACCAAATCATATTTTTATCATTCAAAGGGGATGATAAAAATTCAAACAAACAAGAACATCGAAAACAGACTCAGATTCTAACTCTATTAAATTGTAGTGCTGCAAAATCAGCCATATTAGACTGGTGCGCAGTGTTTCCAACTTTTCACTTTCTCAATACAGTTAATACCACAATACTCATAGTTTCACAATATTTCTTGCAAGTCACTGCATCAATGACCAGGCTTCTTCTTTCATTGTATTTATCGCACCACCTATGAATTGGGTGAAATCTTTACGCCTCCCAGTAGGCTAAAGCTAACAGTGTCACCCTGGAAGGGTTCCATTGTCTAAAAAGCTGGGCATCATGTTGATCTGCACAATCTGGCCCAAGTGGGTAAATGTAATAGTTGTCTCCCCTGATAAGGTTCATACATAATTTCAATCTGCACTTTCTGGCCCTAGAAGGCTTGCACAGTAAATGCAATAGTAGGCACCCCAGTAGGGTTCCTATGACATATGCCTGACATACAGTGTCATGCCCCCAATAGGTACATTGGGAACCACCCCAATACAAGAGTTAATTTGTACAGTCTTCCAATCTGGTCAGGTACCCATCAATGCATTCAATTGTAGCAGGGCATATCACAATAGTCCCTAAGTGACAGTATAAGATAAATGTGCAAAAACAAACAGTAGCGTTTTCTGGTTCTTTTCTATTACTTGCTACAAGACTTTGCGTGATGAACATCCGTTAAGTTTTCTGTTTGTACAACTTATTACAGGTTACGCAGTGTATAAATCACCCATACCTGTGAACTGCACATTTGGATTTTATTGTATAAACAACTACAGGTTAGTGATACTCTTGGGCTTACTGACTTCGGGACACCTTTGTTGCTATCTTCATTTGACATGGTTTACTGACCTTGTCCTTTTGTAGCTCTACAGTGCTGCTGCATCTAAATTGATTCACCCAATCTGAAACAGGACATTCTATGTACAAAACATACAGAAAAATAAGGTACAGGATATAAACATCTAAATTTTCATTTTACACCACTCAGCTCTTCATTAGAGCCACTTACTCATGGTCACAATAGATATTTCCTTTCACTTGAACATATGGTGACAGGATATCGTGTTGCTGATTTACTTGGTGCAACAACTAACATTAACTTGCATGAACATAGCATGCTCTTCTTTCTTCCCTCTTTCTACCTGATAATTATTGTCTTCTTTCTGGCATTTCAATTAATACAAAAGCTACTTTTTTAGATATATTGTGTAAGTCTGATACTACTTTGAATACATAGAATTTTGTTGGCATGTTGACTGGTGTTTTGATGTAGAGGTCCTTTTCTTATCACACTTTTAGGTGCTTAGATGTGTTCACACGTAGTTGGTGTGTGGTATCACATTGGATTTTAAAATTCACTTTTTGGTGCAAGATGGTAGATTGGTCAAAGCATTTATGGAAAAACAAGTGATATTAAGAAATGATATGATTTGTTTTATCAGCCTTGATAAAGTCCCGCTTGGGACGAACACGTGTCGGCGGAATTGGATTATGGCTGAATTGGATTGTTGATCTACAAATTTATTCTCTACATCGGTCTGAAATGGATTATTAAATTACATGTCGATCTTCCACATTGGATGACAAGAACTTTCAGTGCAACAAACCAATGAATTGGACATTACTCGGCTACTGATGAACTTATTGCAGCATGAGGCTTGGACATTGCCAAAACACAAAATACGAGGCTGTGACTAAGTCATAGGTCTTGGGACAAATGTGTGGTGTTCTTGCTTATTTTTGACTTGACTTTATTATATATTTCTTGTTGGTCTTTCACAAATCTTTTGTTGTACACATGCACATTTTATAGATATGCTTGGTATTAAAAGTATTGTAACTGTACAGTCTCGGATACATCATACACCATTGTCTTATAGCGTAGGTCTATTTTTCTCTTAAATCACAGTACGACTATTTATCAAATTTCTCAACAGTATTATGGATTCCATGTATTGAACTAGAAATTGTAATCCCTTTCACTTGTTTAGGTGTGCTCCATTCCTAATTTGAGCTATAAGTTGTTGGTACAAGTTCTCTTGTCCCAGAATACATGTTTGACAACAGGCATGTTCAGAATGTATTGAGCACCAATACTATACTCTACACTAATGGGAATGTGAGGCCATATAGCAAGGTTTTCTGTTGTCATGTTAATTAATAGACACAGAAACCTTGAATGGGTCTACCTGTCTCCGGCTGGGGCACTCGACATCGACTGAGTGAGTCCTTAAGTGATGTACTCCTCTTGGGTGTGCACCTGGGGTATTCACCTAAATCTTTGGAAAGAGTCTTGTCTGTTTTAAGAACATGCAATATTTGTGAAAGATCTTCTTAACTTCCTTTGTTCTGCTGTAATAGGTCATAATGAAACTGATTGTTTCAGTGTGCCTTCACCTGACCATTTTCTTGAGAGCAATACATTCTCTCTTTTGACCTGATTGGCCCTACCCAGGACCTTTTTAATGCTGGCCATTGGGTATCCTCACTGTGCAAATCTTTTTGTCATACTCTCAGCTTTAATCAAAAACGCTGTCTCAGAGCTGCAGTTGCGCCTAGCTCTGAATAATTCCCCATAGGGTATATTGTGTATCAAGCTCCACGGGTTTGCCACAACTGGCATGTAACAGGCAATTCCCAGTGGTTTCCTTCATGAATAGGATGCTCTCTAATTTTCAGCTCTCTACATAGATTTGTATATCCAGGACTTAAATCTTTGTACTGTCAATATGACATGTGAATGTTAAATTCAGTGAGTTGCCATTAAGGGTGTGCACAAATTCATAGAGCAATTTCTTATCACCTCTCCAGATACAGAAACTATTGTCTATAAACCTGACCCAGAGGGCCACTTGTTCGTCAGACTGACAGATGTTCCCGACCACCTGTTCCAACCCTGCATAGCTGTGAGTGAAACAGATGCCCATCGCGGTCCCCTGGATATGGCGATAGATCTTTTTTATTAAAAATGAAGTTGTTTGTAAGGCAAATCCAAATCATTTCTAGAATCATTTCCATGTGCAAACAATAGGACAGGTCCTGATCCCTAAATCATAGGGTATACAAGTATATAAGCTGTTTATGTCAAGACACATTAATAAAAAGTCTTCTTCTTAATTAATATCATTGATAAGATAACATGTGTCCGCAACTGTTCTTTGGCATGACCAGGGATTGGTGTTTATACATATATATATATGTATATATATATATATATGTATATATATATATATAAAATTGAAATTCTAAATATAACCACAGAGTGGCTACCACCACTCTATAATATATGTATGACACTCTGTTGTTGGGAGAAGCACTTCATCAAATAAAAATGAAATAATGGATCCTGTGGCCGGCGACTGTCTTTATGTCAAATAAACGGTGGTGTGAATTTGTACTGTGGTGAGCCGAACTTCACTGATGTGAAAGATATATATATATATATATATATGTATATATATATGTATATATATATATATATATATATACATATAGGTGGCAGTCACCATTAGGTAGTTATAATTAGGACCATGATTCCATAGAAAAAGCGTTTTTTGACTGTCCTATATCTTTGGCATTGTTTGACGAATCTTCAGGAAATTCTCCCAAAAACGTGTTGTTGTGATTGTTGTTGCACATGGAACATTTTGGGGTGATCCCTCAAGCGGGGCCGAGAAAAAGGGGGCTCAAAAAACATTGTGTTTCCCTTGGTAATTCTCATAGGATTATTTAGACACGTTTACAACTCGAACCACTGGATGGAATTACACCAAATTTGACAGAAAGCTAGCTGTTTGTACGCAGATTATGCTCTCACTTATTTGGAGTAAATCAGTTCAGTAGTTTTTGAGACCTTTAGGGAAATTCAGAATTGTATATCTCTGGCCATTAAATATTTGCAAACAAAAACAAGGTCATGCAGGGAAATGCACAGCTCTGATTGGCTGCCAACACTTCAAACCAGGAAGTGTTGGCAGCCATCTTGACACTCGGCTTCAGCTTACAGCTTCCCCATAGTGACAGGTAGCTTGTAAAGGGCTTTTTATTAAAAAAAAACTAAAAATAAATGAATTAAAAAATAAATAGGTACCATGAGGCGGGACCTTGAGGGCTCCCTCATGGACCCAGGTAGCCCATAATTGGCTAAAAAAAAACAACAACAAAAAAACACCGTAGCTCAGTGTGAAGGTCACAGACCTTCACATTGAGCTTTAGGGGTTTGAGTCCAGCTGGACTCATTTCAATTCATTTTAATTTTTAAAATTATTATATTTAAAAAATATATACTTTTGATTTTTAATTGGAAGCAAATAACTCTTTAAAAGTATATCTGACATCCAAGACTAAACAATTCTATCTCTCTTCCTCTCACTTTCTTGTGCTCTCTCTGTCTCTCTTTCAATTAATTCTCCCACTCACACACCCACTCAGACACATACGCACCCACTCACAGTCCCACTCAGACACTCACGCACCCACTCACTGACCCATTCAGAAACTCACGCACCCACTCACAGACCCAATGCAGACCCTCGTACACTCACTCAAAGCCCCAGTCAGATCCTCATGCACCCATTCAGACCCACTCGGACAGTTATGTACCCACTCACACACCCATTCAGACCATCACCCACCCACTCACAGGCCCACTGACACCCTGATGCACCCACTCAGAGACCCGTGCACATACTGACGCACCCACTTAAACACTGATGTACGCACTGTGGCACCCAGACAAACACTCTGACAGCCACGCTTACCCCCAGATACAGCCTCTCACAACTAGTCTCACACCCAATCAGGCCGCAGCCAATTTCCGCTGTGCATGCGCAAAGGGCCGTGAACAGCATCGGGTTGGGTGGTTAGGGGTGTTGTCTGCTGGGATTGACTGCAGGCAAGCCCTTGAGTGCAACCCCTACTGCGCATGGGGGAAAGCCGTGCGCTGTGCAAGTTTGGGTGCCTATAGGCCTGGGGCCAACTGCCACCACGCACGGCCAAAGACCATGCATGACTGTTGTTGGATTCATGTATAGCAATGAAAATTACTATATGTTATAAAAAAAACAATGAAATTCACTGGAACAAAACTTAGGCTACAGGGATGTTATAGTAAGGTTCTCAATTCGCCATAACAGCCAATTATTCCACATATTATATCAGTGATGACATATTCTATGACATCTTTCATATTCTCACTGCAACATTTACAATAAATTCATTTTGATGAGACAACTGTGCATGGCAAAGACGCAAGTTATAGTTGCCTTAGGGGGCGAGTTTCAGTTACTTGACAGAACTCTGACTGTAACTGCTGAATGTCTATGGTTTTGTACTGGTAAATTCAGAACTATAACGTCCCTTAACCTATGTTTTTTTCAGTGAATATCTATATATATATATATATATATATATATATATATATATATATATATATATATATATATATATATGTGTATAAAAATATATATCTATATATATTCCACAACTATGAGAATCCGCTCCAAGCGGCTGCACCATACCAATCGGCGACCGGAATTAACGAAACAACAATATCTCATCCATAAGTGCTCATCTGCTTTATTCCAAATACATTGCAAAATCAATGCTGCTTCCAAACCAAAATGTCTACGCGTTTCGGCTAACGCCTTATATTGGACATTTCACCCAACACAAAGACATCTACAAATACACATCTTAAACCCTCATCTATTTTGATTATTCACAGGTGCATATTTATGGGCAGCCATCTTATAACAAATAAATTGTTTGATTGCTATTTCTCTTGTCTGCTGTTTAGTTGTTGCCTATCAGCATCCGCTTGATGGGGAACAGCGCAATTATATCATACATATAAAATTGCTAATTTGTATACATCATTTAGTCACTATAACATTATGTAAAAGCCCCCCCCACACACACACACCTAGTATGCAGGTATCAACACACCACAACAGTGATGAAGCATATTGGAAGCAATCTTAAATTGATAAATACAATTGCCTGCATGGAAGTCAATTATACATTTTAATCTTTTTGACCTTTCTTACCTAAAATAAAGTGGCTTGTGCATTATGTGCCATTAAAGATTTCAAATAAATTATACAGCAATATACAAATGTACACATTCATATATATAAATTTGTTCATAAATAATTCGTTGTTTCATTAGAGTATATATTCACATGATCTTTAACATTAAACCTTTTAATGAAAATACAAAACTAAACATCAAATGTCTATTCTGTATATTGGATACCCATATGACCAAAGTGCAATGGCAATTACAACATGCACTCCTAAAATTTAAGAATCAGTTAGACAACCATAGGGGTATCATAAAGCGACTCATGTGTATACATTTGTGGTCTGTTTTGAACTATATATCCTACCCCAATATCTTATTTAAAATGAGCCTCATCAATTCTGCTACAGCTGAACAGCTACAATGCCCTATTGTCTATCCTAAAACTAAATAGTCTAATAGTTCATCTCAACAATTTCCACAGGCCAACCTCTATAGTCCATACCAAAGGATTCAACTGAATAAGTCAGTGAACCCCTATTGTAATATATAATTTTAACCGGGCTACATAAAGTGCCCAGTGCAAAAGTACTACTACATCTGTAAAATAATAAGTATTCTAAAATCCAAAGATATAAAGAGTTTGTTTAAAAAAGAAATCATTATAATTTCAGCAATGAAGATGTATACTCTCAACGTATCTTAATGAATGTCAATTATCAGAACAACATCAACGTCAATGTTCGTGGCCCATTATTAAATATTTCAGATCTCAACAGAAAGAGAGGGCAGATGTAAACATGGCAGCAATTCAGCATCTTCTAATACTCATATTGGCCATGTTCTGTCTTTTCATCATAAACGTACATATAGTTCAGCATCAAGATTATGTCCCCATGGATTTTCTGAACCAAACAATAAAGTCATTTTGGATTCCATTTGTCTTAACTCCAATGTCCTATCACCTGATCTAGGACCTAATTTGATTGATTTGATTCCATAAAAAATTAAAGTGCTACAATCTCCTCCATGTATATCCCAAAAATGTTTGGCCAAAGGATAGCATCTATCATGATATGATATTGATTGCTATAAAATGTTGTAAAAACCTGATCTTAAGTTTATGAATGGTGCTGCCTAAATTTTTCTGCCGGCAGCCGCATTCAATAACATAAACAACATATTCAGTTTCACTAGTGATTCGGTCTGTGATCACACATTTTCAACCATCAAATGTTTGATAACTTTGCACGTTTTGTGTATGTCTGCACGCCTTACAGTGGCCACATTTCCAGAAGCCTAAACTCTTTTTGGTCAACCACAGCATGTTGCTTTTGTTGTCATTTGTAACAAATAGGCTCCTGGTCAGATGATCTCCCAATGAATAAGTTTTGCAATAAGTGATTTGAGGATGTTGACCAATTATCCCTTTTATATGTGGATCTTGTTGTAAAACATGCCAATTGCATTGCAGAATGTTCTTGAGTGCCACATGTTGATGATTAAATTCAAGAAGCAGTCTTGGAGGAGATCTATTTATGTTAGAATTGTCATTAGTGAGTTGATTCTTGAAGAGCAATTCTTCTCTAGTTTTACTTTTTACTCTAGTCTCTGCATCAATCAGAATTTTGTAAGGATTTCCCCTCCTTAAGAATCTTTGTGTCATTGCCATAATTAGCTTTCTAAAGCCAGCATCATCTCAGCATATTCTGCGGGCCCGAAGGAATTGGTTATATGGTATGCTCTGTTTTAATGCTTTCTGGTGTAATATAGAATTGCATGCAGGGGGTTTACAGTACACTGTGGTTTCCAATTTGTCATTCTTGACTTCAAGCAGGACATCCAAAAACTCAAATATGTTTCTACTCCAGACTGTCTCAAGATGAATATTTAACTCATTCTTGTTCAACACATGGATGTACTCCTGCAAAGCCTCTTCATGACTTTCCCATATAAGAAAGAGATCATCAATATATCGTACCTATACTACTACCTTTTCGATATAGGCACTGTGAGCATCTGACCACTCTACTTCTTTCTCCCACCATCCCATATAGAGATTTGCATAGGTGAAAGCAAAAGCTGCCCCCATCACTGTGCCTTGTTTTTGAAGCTAATGCTCGTTGTTAAACAGAAAGTCATTGTGCATAAGACAAAATGATAACATTGACATGAGCATGTCTGTATGTTGAAGAAATTCTATGGGACGTGTTCTCAAAAAGTATCGACAGGCTTCCATGCCATATTGATGTTTGATCGATGTATATAAAGAAGCAAAATCCAAGTTGACCATCAAATAACTCTTCTGCCACAGAATGTTATGTACTTTGGACAGGAAGTCAGTGGTATCACGTAAATATGATGGTAACTCAGTAACGTATGGACACAAGAAGAGATCCAAATATCTTGAGTTATTTTCCAAGAGAGAGTTGTTCATGCTCACAATAGGTCTACCAGGTGGAAGATATTTATTTTTATGGATTTGGGGTAAAAAATAGATACATAGAGTTTTTGTAAATTCATTATTTAAATATAACTATTCTTCATGTTTCATGAGTTGTTCTGTGGACAATCGTCCAACATCCCATGATACATTTTTTGATATTGTGCAGTGGGATTCATTTTCAGCTTCTCATAGTGATCGCCATTAGTCAATTGACGATGAGCTTCTTTTACATAATTTGCCACATCCATGACGACAATATTGCCACCCTTGTCTGATGGCTTGATAATGATGGCTGTGTTAGATTTAAGCTGATTCAAATCCTTCCAGTCCTTAAGAGTACAATTTTTTGATCTTGTGTTGTTTAATTGAAAGTTGATCTGAAATTTGTTGATGTCTCCTACCACCAGTTCATGGAACGTGTCAATAAGATTTCCACTAGGTAACTATGGATTGAACTTACTCAGTGGTTTTAAAGAGCTGACTGCATGAAGATCAGTTGTGAAACCCATCATATTTATTTTTGTAGTATCCGTACATTCACTGGCATATGTCATCTGATTGTCTGTTGAATTCTCATCGACTAAATCATTGACCATGGCCAACTCAGAGGTATCACTGATCGTAACTCCTGAAAACCTGGCACCACATGATTCATTATTGGATTTAGAGGCTGGGGTTTTACTCGCAAAATGTTTCATCAACCGTAATTTACAGACACATTTGTACACTTCAATGCATGTTTTCACATAGTCTCAATTGATCGTTGGACAAAAACTAAGTCCTAAATTTAGAATTTGTTCCTGATTCATAGTTAAAGTACTTTTGGAGATGTTCACAATTGTATTAGTATTACTCAGATCAATATCTGAGTTGGACCATGTGTCTAATCCTAGTGTTTGTTGTCTCTTCCTCTTCCATGCCTCGTCTTGTGCCTCCACAACCTCGTCCTCTGCTTTTGCCTGATTGCGGTGTGGTGGTTTGCATGAGTCGTATTTCCCCTCGAAAATCCAATTTATTGAGTGGTACCTCATCAGCTGAGGATCCTGGCTCCGAACTCACATCTGTGTTACTATGATGTGCACTCACATCTCCTCCATTGTTCATCTTTTCTTTCATCCTTAATGTATCATATTTACATGCAAATGTGTAGATCCTGCCATGTTTATAATCCATTTTATCTCTGTTAAACTTCTGTGCCTTCCGTATTTTGATCTCATCTTCTTTCTTCTTAATTTGTTCTTCCATTTTTTCTAATAGGTGTTGTACTTCTTGCTGATTTTATACTTTTTCTAATTCTCTTGTCAGAATCTCTATGATTTTAATCTGTTCATCCATATGTCGTTTCTCTTGGGTGATGAGAGTACCCATAGGTTTGAGAGAGCAATCTGCCCTGTATGTTCTCCACTCCTCTAGTAAATGTAGATCCATGTCACCTAAGGTCAGTAGTATAAAAATGCGCAAACCTTGTGGTACCCTACCATTTTTAATGTATTTAGTTAGTGAAGACATCTCCCACCATTTCTTCAATTCAGAAATATGTGCTTTTTCCAGTTCTTTGATGAGATTAGCTGTTGTATCAACTTGTGTGCCATGAGACAAATTAACCTTCAAGCCACGACTGGTTTCATCAAAAGTTCACTTGCTGCTTTTTCCCATAGCAATCTATATATATATATATATATATATATATATATATATATATATATATATATATATATATATACATATTTTGTTTCCAAAACACGTTGGGTTTACTGGTTGCCCATTAAAATTCTTTACTCCAGCTATGATTTTAGGACAGAGACGTATCATTGACACCGTGGCGAGAAGAGATGATTCGCCTGGCCGGATTGATGTGTTAGTTTGATAAGAGGGGGTTGTGACCCCGTCTCAGTCTGCTGCGCTGCTGCAAAGGACACAGCGATTGTTTCTTGCAATTTGATCTATACATATATATATATTTATGTATATAAAAGATATATACATATATATATATATATATATAGATATATATATATATATATAGATATATATGCATATATATATATATATATAGGTATATTATAGAGTGGCAATAGCCACTCTGTAGTTCTATTTAGAATTACAATTAGATATAGGATTCTGAGAGATAGAAATTCCTCGGCTTGATTGGTAATAACTTCCCCACCATTTGGTGAATCGCCGAACATTTTGCAGACATATTCCTTTTTCTACATTGGCTGATGATGCAAAGTTTTGTGGTGATTAGTTAAAGCGATGCAAATTAAAAAGGAGGCCCAAAGCACATTTTTCCACCTATGTATTTTCCATAAACATTTTACTCAGACTTAGCGAGCAAATGGCTGAACAGATTTACATGAACTTTAGTGAGAATATAGATTATGCTATGGAAAGGGACCTTGTGTTTTTTGGTATTTGCCAACACCTTTGGATTTTACTAAAATAATAAGTATATTACTCTTACTTAAAGGAGCTTTCAGCCACCACTCTTCACCCATTGCTCTGATGTTGTGTAATTCCTGTGTTGTTTCCATCTGCTACAGCATACATCATGGGGCAATGGGTACTTAAGTATCTGGGCAGCGTCACTTTGAGTGACTGCATTTTTCTCTTTCACAAGGTGCACATCTACACACAAGGAGTGCTCTTTTGTCCCAGGGATTTCTGATGTGACAGTAGGACACATTTAAAGTTAGCACAGGGCACATTCCAGCTTTATCCGTTCCTGTCTCCTTCCAATGCTGTTGTAAATTCTTTTTGAAGTGGACTGCTGCTCATTCACAGCATACCATATTGTGTTCCTGAACTTGGTTTCACCAAGGGTTCTTTGATTAAAGTTGCTCGGGAAGAAAAACAAACTTTAATTTGCAGCACACTTGGAACAGTTTTATTCAAATATAGGTGCGGTGTAATTTGGGAATTACCATCCAATATTTTAATATTTGGACCATCTTTCCCTCATTCTATCCAACTTCTTTCTCTCCTTTCTTTTTCTTTCCTTCATTTGTTCCTTCTTTCAATTTTGCCTTTACCATTCTTTTCTTCTTTCTTTCCTTCTTTTTTCTTCTTTGCCTTCCCCTTTCTCCTTGCTTTCATTCTTTGCCTCTTCTTTCCTTCTTTTTTCATTAATTCTTTCTTTTTTCTTTCTTTCTTTTTTTCTCTTTTGCCTTCTTTCATTCTTTCCATCTTTCTAGCCTACTTTTCATTCTTTCTTTGTTTAATTTCTTTCTTTCTTTCTTTCTTTCTTTTTCCTTCATTCATTTGTCTTTTCTTCTTTCATTTAGTTTGTGCACCTTTCGTTTTTGCCTTCTTTTCTCTGTTTCCATTTTTCTTTCTTTCTTTCCTTTCACCTTCTTTCCTTCTTACTTCCGTTCTTTCATTCTTTCTTTCTTTTTTACCTCTATCCTCTCTTTTTTCTTTTTGATTTCTTTCCTTCACTATTTCTTGCCTCTTCTCCATTTTCTCTCCTTCTTTTTGCCTTCTTTCCTTTGTTCTTTCTTTTTGTCTTCTTTCTTTTTTCTTTCCTCCCTTCTACCCATCTTTCCTTTTTTCTTTCTTTCTTTTTCTTTTTGTCTTCTTTCTTTCCTTTTGCCCTATTTCTTTCCTTCTTTCTTTTATTGTCTTTTTTCTTTTTGCATTATATCCCTTTTTCTTTCCTTTTCTTCTCCTTTCTTTTCACATTTTTTCCTTTTTTTACCTTTTTCACACTTTTCTTCCTTAGTCTTCCTTCCTTCCATTTTTGCCTCCCTCTCTTCCATCCTTTTCTCCTTCCTTCCTTTGATGCCCTTCTCCCTTACTATTCCTCTGCCTTCCTTCCTTTTATAATTCCTTCATTCCTACCTTACTTTCTTCCCTTCTTTCTTGCCATCTTTCTCAAAGGCAAGGTTAGCAACCAGTGCCATACTACTTGCCAAGATCTTTTGATTTTACTAAAGATATATATAACATAGTTACTTATAGAGGTTTTCAGCCGCACTTCATCTGTTAGTGTGTGACTAGATCATTCACATTTTTTTTTCATTCACTCCAGCATGCATCAAGGGGCAATGCTGGACCACTTCGGCCATTGACTGACTTCACTATGAATTATGGCATGCAGCCCTTTCACAAGGAGCACATTCACACACAAGGTATTTCCCTTCAGTGCTGGTGTTTCTATGGTAATGTGTACACTCTTTAGACCAGAAAAACACTTTTGCCTTTAGCCATATCTAGTAAATACTCCAATGCAATAAAAATAATTATATTACAAGGCACTCTACTCTGCGACACTGCACTCCACTCTACGAAATGCCACTCCACTATAAGACATTCTGGGGGTCATTCTGACCCTGGCGGCCACCGACCACGGGAGCACCGCCAACAGGCTGGCGGTGCTCCCACGAGCATTCTGACCGCGGCGGTTCAGTCGCGGTCAGAAGCGGAAAGTCGGCGGTCTCCTGCCGACTTCCCGCTGCTCGGGGGAATCCTCCATGGCTGCGGAGCGCGCTCCGCAGCCATGGGGATTCTGACACCCCCTACTGCCATCCTGTTCCTGGCGGGTCTCCCGCCAGGAACAGGATGGCGGTAGGGGGTGCCCCGGGGCCACTGGGGGCCCCTGCAGTGCCCATGCCAATGGCATGGGCACTGCAGGGGCCCCCGTAAGAGGGCCCCACAAAGTATTTCAGTGTCTGCAATGCAGACACTGAAATACGCGACGGGTGCAAACTGCACCCGTCGCACCCCTGCAACTACGCCGGCTCAATTCTGAGCCGGCGTCCTCATTGCAGGGGCATTTCCTCTGGGCCGGCGGGCGCTCTTTTGGAGAGCGCCCGCCGGCCCAGAGAAAATGTCTGAATGGCTGCCGCGGTCTTTTGACCGCGGTGCGGTCATTTGGCGGCTCCCTCCAGGTGGGCGGCTCCCGCCGCCCGCCGGGCTCAGAATGAGCCCCTCTGTGTCACACCACTCTATGACACGCTGCTTCACTGTACTCTACGACATGCCACTTCATTCTATGCCACTCCACTCTATAACATTCTACTCCAGTCTGTGCCCCTCCACTCTACAACACACCGCTCAACTGTACTCTATGCCAGTCTACTCTACAACAATCTATTGCAGTCTATACCCTCCACTATATGCCACTATCCTCCATTCTACGACATGCCAGAGCACTCCACTCTTCAACATGCCTCTCCACAGTATGACACTTCACTCCACTGAATACTATTTCGCTCCACTCTACTCTGCTCCACACCATTCCGTTCTACAACAATGTACTCCACTCTATGCCACTCTAAGACACACTACTACACTCTACAGAACTCCAGCTAAGCCACTCCATGCCACTTTACTCCACTCTCACTTATGCCTCACTATTCCACTCTACTCTGACATGTAACTCCTCTCTGCTGTATGACATGGCAAGCACTCCACTCTACTCTAATCCACTCTGCAACATACTACTCCCCTCCATTATATGCCACTCCACTCCACTCTATGACATGCCACTCCACTCAATGACACTCTATGCCACTCCACTCTACGACATGCCACTCCACTTTATAGCATGCCACTCCAACTATATGCCTCCCCACTCTTAAACACTCTATAACATGCCACTCTTATGACACACCACTCTACAACATGCCACAACACTCTAAGCCGCCTCTACTTTATGACATGCCACTTCACTTTACGACACACAACTCCACTCTATGCACTCCATGGCACTCTATAACACTCCACACCACTCCAGTCTACGACAAGCCAGTCCACTGTATGAAAAACCACTCCACTCTATGACACTACACTCTACGAGAGACCACTCCACTCTATGACATGCCACTTCATTCTATGCCACTCCACAGTAAAACACCCTGCAGCACACCACTCTATGACAAGTCACTCCGCTCTACTCTGTAACACATCACTGCACTCTACACCAGCCAAGTCTACAACATTCCACTCCACTCTGTGCCCCTTCACTCTGTGTCGCTCTATTCCACTGTACAACACTCTAGAACATGCCACTTTACTCTATGACATGCCACCCCACTCTACAACATGCAACTTCATTCTATGATACTTTACTCCACTTTACACTACTCCACTTCACCTAACTCCATTTCACTCACTACTTCTTCTTCAGGCCAATCTACAACACTCTGCTCCACTCTATGCCACTCCACTCAATAACATTCTGCTCCACTCTATGCCACTCTACAACAATGTACTTAGGCCCATATTTATACTTTTTTAGCGCCGCATTTGCGCCATTTTTTGACGCAAAAGCAGTGCAAACTTACAAAATACAACTGTATTTTGTAAGTTTGCACCGTTTTTGTGTCAAAAAGCGGCGCAAATGCAGCGCTAAATAAGTATAAATATGGGCCTTAATTCTATGCCAATCTACAACACTCTACTCCACTCCGTGACACTCTATGCAACTTCCTTTATGCCAGTCCATGCTACTCTACTCCACTGTACTCTATGACACACTACTCCACTATACTCCACTCTATGCCACTCCACTCTACACCCCTCCACTCTACGCCACTCCACTGTAAGACACTGTATCACATGCCACTCTATGACACATCACTCCACTCTATTCCAAGACAATCCAAACCAGTCTATGGCACTCCACACTCTAATACTGTACTCCACTATATGCCCGTCCACCCTGAGCCCCTCTACTCCAGTCTATGACATGCCACTCCACTTTACTCTATGACACATCACTCCACTCGATGCCACTCCACTCTACAACACACTACTCCACTCTATGTCCCTCCACTGTATGCCAGTCTACTCCACTCTATGACATTATACGGCATGCCACTCCACTCTATGCCCCTCCACTTTAAGACACGCTATGATATGCCACTCTGTGACATGCCACTCTACTCTACTCTGTGACACACCACTCCACTCAATGCCACTCTACTCCAATCTATGAAACACCATTCCACTCCACTCTACAGCAAGCCACTCCACTCTATGACACTTTACTCTACTCTAAACTGTGCCACTCCACTCTACTCCACTCCAAACTCCTGTACTCTATGACACTTTGTTTCACTCTACACCACTCTACGACACTCCACTGTGGCCACTCAACTTTATGCTACTCCAGTGTACAATACTATACTTCACTCTCTGACACTCTACACCCTTCACTACAATCTATTCCAATTTATGACAGTGTTCTTTACAACACTCTACTCCATTGCTTGCCACTCTACAACACTCTGCTTCACTCAATGATACTGTACTCCCTCTACACCACTCCAAGCTACATTACTCCACTCTACTCTGTGACAGTCTACTCCACTCTAAGCCACTGTACTCCACTGTACAACACTCAATGACATGTCACTCCACTCCACTCTAATCTATGACATGCTACTCTACTTTATCACATGCCACTCCACTTTACGATATGCCATTCCACTCAATGCCACTCCACTCAATGCCCCTCTACTCTAACACACTCTACAACATGCCACTCTGTGACACAGCACTCCACCCAACTGTATGACACAATATACCAGTCCATTTTGCTCTGGACCTCTCCACCGTACTCTATGCCACTCCACTCTACTCTACAACACTACACTCTGCTCTATGACATGCCACTCCACTCTACAGCACGCCTCTCCACCCAACGACATGCCACTCCAGTCTACGTCACTCCACTTTATGACACACCAATCTAAGGCACTCTACGACACGCTACTTTATGACACTCCACTCTTCGCCACTCCACTCTAAGGTCCTCCACCCAATGCCACTCTACTCCACTCTGCAACACTTTACAAGATGTCACTAGTAGATGCTCTAAAATTATTAGACACTAATATATAAAATATGAGTTGAAGCACATTTTAAAGGATAAAAAATCTAATTCAATGAAAAATCAAAGGTGTAAATTTAGTTTATGGTAAGGAATAAATAATTTATTATTTCTATACAAAAGCATCTTAAATAGCAAATTCTAAAGTTATATTTTGCACCCCCCCAAATATAATTTGTGCACCTCCACACAGTGTTGTCAACTTGCTAGCCACAGTTGATGAACTATTACTCTCCCCTCTACCATGCACAGAATTCTCATAAATTATGTAATTTCAGATGTCATGAGTCTTGCAGTGAATGTTATTATTTAACATTAAGCAATGTGGGACCACAGCACACATAGGTACAACACGATCAAGTAACATGGATTAGTATCCCTGGTAAGTTGATGTGGGTGAAGAAAAATGCGTAGATATCCCAAGTTCATTGAAGAAGGTTTCTTTAATTGAAGGCACAGTTTGCTTCATATAGACAAAGTGTTCATCAAAAACAGCCAACACGTGTTTCGTCACACAGGTGACTTTTTCAAGGCTAGACCTACTGATCTGGTAGGTAGGACTGGTAAGCCTCCAAAAAAAGGTATTGGGTTAGGATCTGTAAAAAGACTGTAATAGAGAGCGTCTCTCAACCTTTGAAGTGTATGAATTGAAGTAATGCCCGACAAATCTTTGGGCCCTGATAAGTCCAAAGACCCACGTCCCCGTCCGGTTACGGAGCCGAGAAGTCGTCCGGTAGCCAGTAACTCTAAGTAGGATTATTTAACATGCTACAAGTAATATATTATGAATGGGTATAAACAGTGCATGGGGAAGGTGCAAGTCATAGTGTATTTACTGTGGCTAGCAAGTTGACAAGTCCCAGCGTATTGCAGTGGCAGCCACAACAGTTTTCTTCGAATTGCTACCAGCGAATCAGAGAGCTTCGGATCCGTTTTTGGCTACACAGACCCAAAATGGATGTTGATTTCTCAAAAACTACTGAGCGGATTTACAGCAAATCAAGCTACACCACTTCCTTGATTGAAGTACTTTGTTCATTCCATGTATGGTGTAATTCCGTCAGCTGTTCTTTTCTGTAGCACAGTTGAAAGCATTCTAAAGAGATTCAAATGGAAAATACGTTTAAGAACCCTGCATGAAGTATATGAACAAAACTTACCATGCCAAATTCAAATAAGATTAACTTTTTTTTTAGTTTTAAACAAGGCTAGCATCACTATAACACATGGGAGCCTGCAATCTCAGTATAAACACCAGTCTCTATATTCCTAATTGGAATCCAGTTGTGACATCTTTTTAGGGCACCAACACATTGTTTGCCTTGGGTGTCCCACAAGGCTCTTAACTTAGTCCCACCTTATTCAATCTATATGTTGCCCCTTTAGCCAGAATAATTCGTTAATTTGGCTTTATACCCTCCTCCTACACAGGCGATACTCAATTGATTGTTCCAGTTTAAAAAAACTGGGAGGAAGTGGCTGAATGTTTCAATAATTGTATGCCAGAAGTGAATAGGTGGATGGGCCTGAACTCGCTAAAGTTGAATAGTGATAAAACTGAAATCTTGTGTTTTGTATCTGGCAAGGAGTTGTGGAACTCTCGTTGGTGGCCACTAGAGTGTGACATGCCCCCTGCACCTATTACTTCTACCAGAAATTTGTGAGTTATTTTTTATTAGCTCTCTTTCTTTCAAATCACTTGTTAATTCCAATAGTAAATCATGTTTCTGGGCTTTGAAAATGTTGAAAAGATCTTCCCCTACTTACAGAGGGAGTGTAGAGTTATAGTTATCCTGGCATTGATAATATCTAAATTGGACTACTGTAATGCCTTGTTGCTCAATTTGGCCAATTTGTCTCTTAGGAAGCTACAGCTGATCCAAAACACTGCTGCTCATTTTATATTAAATCTCCCTCGCTCAGCATCTGCCAGTAGCAATCTGAAACAATTACACTGGCTACCTGTTGCGAAACGCATCAAATTAAAAACCTATGTTTAACTTATAAGTCTGCGCATGGAGGTGGATCTAAATATTTATCCTTGAGATTACAGTGGTACAGACCTGGGCGGCAATTGAGATCAACAGGAGCATTTTTGATCTAGGTTCCCCATACTCATAAGGAAAGATGGGACGATAAGACTTTTATGGTAGCCGCTGCCAAGCACTGGAACTCTCTCCCGCTGTCCATAAGGAAGGAACAACATTTCTTGACCTTCCGGAGATTGGTGAAAACCTGGCTTTTTTCTCAATAAACTTTTTGTGGATTGATTCCATCTCTGCCTACAGTTACTTAGCTGTCTCGCACTCATCGCTTTGATGCTACGGCCGGAATGCGCTTTACAAATACCAAATACATCTCTTGTCACCTGCAATAATGAAATGATGTAGTTGCTCAACAGTATTGAGGTATTACATTTAGCTGTGACACCATAATGCCTTCAGCCCAAGCCAGCAGCTAAGGTGAAAGTCACATCATGAAATATTGTTATTGCTGCAGTTTAAGAAGTGAAAATGAGAACTATTTGTTATTCTTCTGATTATTTTTTCTAATATGAACAGTGATCAGCAGAAAAGGCATATTTTTTGCACACTGTGCATCACTACACTAGAAGTTTGAGCTACAACATGTCTTCAATCTGACTCAATATATTTTTGCAAAAGGTTACTCAGTGCTTTTTGGTGTATTCATTTTCACCCTACAGATTCTGCAATTATTCTTCATGCTTGCAACCCTATTTTTTCTTTTACATAAAACAGCAAAACACCAAGAATTTAAGTGGTTAGTGGCAAGGGCAATGCTAATTTGAGGCAAACACTAAGGGGCATATTTACAAAAAATTGGCATAGGGCAGCACCGCAAGTGTTTTTGCTGTACTGCCCTATGCCAATTTGAAAGGGCAGGAATGCACCGTATTTACGAGATATGGTGCATTCTTGTTCTTTCAGCCAGCGCCAGTGCACAATTTAGTATCTAGCACCAATGCAGGCGCCCACGGTGCAAAGGTGTCTGCGTTGTTGGCAGGATTGTTTTTTAGCACAAAAACAGTCCATGGAGGCTTTTTCCTCTTTCTAGTTGTCTTTTTTAATATATATTTTTATTTTCATCAGAAGAATTCATCAGGTGAAAAATACTATATGTAGATTCAGATTTTGCCTTATTGTTTCACATATAGCCTAGTTATGAATACAGAAAGAAAAATATACAAAACCGATTCTTCATTAATGTTTCATGTAACTACACATTACACATACATTAAAAAGAGCGTACATATCTAACCCCATTCAGTCAGTTTTACTTTACAAATGAAAGGGATGTGTTCACTCAGACCTCATACAATCCCCTCCCAGATTTTTAAAAGTGTATCATATAATCATGAACGCAGAGCATATTTACTCTCAAATTCTTTAAGTTTTTCAATTTAAGTCAAGCATTGCTGGATTGTCAGTACTGTTTCGGAGCACCAATTCTGAAGAACTAATGACCTTGCAATCAATGTAATAATAAATATTTAAAAAATTGGTTAGGGCTAGCGTTAATTTCAGCTGAACATCCGAACACTACTGTTAATTCATCTAACACATTTTGCAACCCCAGTGCATCAGAAAAGTATGTTTGTGCCCGAAATCCCCTTATTTTTTATCTCCATATAACATTGAGCCAGGTCCCTGCTTCTACCATTTGGCATCGAAAACAACTGTTCGGAATTCGGGGATATATCTCGTGGAGAGAAGCTGGTGTCGTATTCAGTAATCATTTGGCATAGAATTGCATATGTCCGAGATTTGCCACCTTCAGCAACGAAGCATTAAACTCGTTTATTTTCTTCCACACTGTGGTTGTTAATAATGTGCCCTTTTTGACTAACCATTTGTCCTGAACCTTAATAAACAGAGTAATTACCTGTTTCTGTCTAAAGGGGGCCGCCAAACAGCTTATGGACCTGTGAGTTCTCATTTCCAGCAATTCTTCTACCATATCTAAGTAGGAAGATATCTGTTTTCGATCAATTTCATTAAAATAATGACGTAGTTGGATAAATGACCATTGTATAGTATCTTCAACATACCTATTACTAGGCTCCACTTTCTCCCATTCTTTCCAAAAATTACTTTGCAGGAAATCTTTAATAGTGTAGTACCCATTACTTGCCCATTTTGAGATGATATTCTTAGCTAGAAGTGGTGTATCTCCTATATTTATATCTTTCGATTTGGTTGCTCCATTAATTACAGATATACTGTAATGCTTGAACATCTGCGCCGCTTTACGCTTAATCTACCATTGTAAGCATTTATATCATTCTTTTTTGGGAGATCTGGGGAGTCTAAGAAAATTGAAAATCGCATACTCTTGCAGAATCAAATCAAGGAAAAAAATGTCACTTAGCTTTGACGACGTACCTGCATTACATGTATACGTAATATATGCAAAATTTGCAAAATAATATTCCTTTAGGCCTGGGAGACCGATGCCACCTTCTTTTACTGAATAACTTAATGCCTCTATAGATAGTCTAGGAACTTTTCTGAATCCATAAAAATGAAGAAAACATCTGTAGCTTCTTAACAAAAGTAATCTGTAGTGCACAAGGAGAGCGATGAAGAGGTAGTTACATAAAGGGAGAATAAACATTCGTATCAAGGCAGAGCGACCCATAATTGACAAGGGCATGTTTACCCATTTACTAAGAAGAATGCAGCACATATAGAAAGAGGTAAAAACTAGACTAAATAAAGATATTCCCCCTGGTTACGCCTCCCCTGCATCAAAGCCCACGGGTGTTGCGTAGGAAAACCCACCGCAATTCCTATGGAACACCCCCAACACAGTTTAAGACAATGCAACAACTTGCGCTGCGTTGACTTATACCATATCTACGAGGCCATGAAAAGCCATGCAAAGTGGCTTTACGTGGCCTCATAAATTTGGGTCTGCACTCTGCGCCGCCAGAGCATCAAAAAACATTATTCACCAGGGATGCAAGGGGCTTGTAAATATGCCTCTGAATTTGTATGAACTAAGGGGCATATTTACAACAAAGGGGAGCAGGGCAGCGCAGCAAGTGACCTTGCTACGCTGCCCTGTGCCACAGGGGAATGGCAGAAATGCACCGTATTTACAAACTATGGTGTATTTCTGTCCTCTCCCCCTGTGCTGGCACCCTTTTGGCTGCCTAGTGCCAATTAGGGCACTAGGCAGACAAAAGGGTGTCTTCCTGCATAAAAACAAGCTATGGAGGTGTTTTCCTCTTTCTATGTGTGCTGCAGAATGCAGTACAAATAGAAAGAGGAAAAAACAAGGAGAAATTAACATATTTCTCCTTGTTACGCCTCTCCTGTGGAGGTGTATGGTTTTGACGCATTCTCAGGTTTACATAGCCTTGGAAATCTGGGAATGTGTCAAATCTCATGGATGTTGCATGGGAAACCTACCACAATGCACATGGAGAGTCCCCCTGGCACAGAGTAAGGCAATGCAGCGATATTTGCTGCCTTGTGTCACTCCTTGTCTACGAGGTCAAGAAAACCCACCTGAAGTGGTTTTGATTGGCTTCGTAGATATGGGTCTGCACTCTGCACCACTGGAGCATCAAAAAAGAGACATGAAAAAGGATCTGAAGCAGTTACATCTCAAGTAAAAGACAAAATATTAAAAAAGGAAGAAGAGTGCTTGAGCAATTTTGATGAGAATAAGGCTATAATTATAAAAGTTGCGGATAAAGAAGAAGATATCAGGGTCGCAGTGGTGATGGGACCACCACCAATGTGGCGGTCCGACCACCACAATACAACTGTGTCGGTAGCACCACGGTCGGACCACCAGCACCAAAGTTTTCCTCCATAGGAGGGACCGGCAGTGCTGGTGGTCCTAATCCATCAGGGCTGGGCTGCAAGCAGTGCCACCCCGGGGATTACGACCCCCTAGCAGTTATATGGTGGTGGCACTACAATGTAACTGCTGGCAGAGATGGGGTGCAGGGGGCACTGCAGACAGAGAACATCTTGATGGGTGCTGGTGCACCCTACGCACTACAGCATTGCCACCAGCTCTATTATGAGCCAGCGTCAATGTTTTAGGTCATTTCCCACTGGACCAGCGGGAAGAGAAGCACTGTTTCTGCCCGCTGACAGTGGGAAACTCTTAATGGGGCGTGCTGGAAGGCAGCTGCACTGGCAGCAACATGACCGTCGGGACTTCGGAGGGCGGGCTTCTCTATCAGCCGAAGTTGTAATGACCCTATAGTGTTCATGGATACCACAAGCACATCTTCAAGCACTTAAATGACATGGAAACATATACAGTTTTCAAGTACCATTCTACACAGGGCTTTATAAATGTTTTAAAACAAATTTTGGGTTTAAACATTCATAATAGTTGGGTCACTGAATAAATTACGCAATGTCTAACACAAAACACCCAAGACTACCTGTGTGGTCACCAGGTAGACCAATTGTTTCAGCAACTGAATGAATTCAAGAACCAGAACAGAGTCTTGCAAAAAATAGTCAGAGATACTAATCAATGTGATAGACAAAATACATTTTCAAGGCTTCCTAGAGATGAAGAAATATGGCTTTGCACTCTAGATGTTGCATTGCTGTATACATCATATATTGTGCAGAAGGGCTAGCTGCCCTCAAATAATAACTTCTTAGAAATCCAACAACAGGAGCAATTGTGAACTTTCTGACAGAACGTATGCATTACATTCTTTATGACAATTATTTCTGAATGCAAAGTAAATTTCATTTGCAGACCACAAGGACGTCTAAGGGCTTGTTGGTACCACCATCATATACAAAGGTCTTTTAGTGTAGGTTTTGATTGATTGATTAAACTGTATTTCAATTATAAATAAATAATCATAAAAGGATAAATCTGACATAAAATGACATAAACATCGAGCCATAAATAACATGGTAAAAACATAAACATAGTTCATATAAATACATAAAAAGGTCCTGTTGGAAATGGCCTTTTTGTAGGGTTACCCCTCTGTCTTTTTGTCTCTGCCTCATGCATTTTGACTGTGTGATGGATTCCGTTTTTGCTGATTTTGGTACTGTGGGCAGTTTACCACTGCTGATAAGTGCTAAAGTGCAAGTGCTCCCTGTGTAAATTGTGATTGTGACTGGTTATCCATGATTGGCATATTTGATTTACTAGTACGTCCCTAGTATAGTGCACCATGTGTGCCCAGGGCCTGTAAATCAAATCCAATTTGTGGACCTGCAGCACTGATTGTGCCACCCACATAAGTTGCCTTGTAAACATGCCTCAGAACTGCCATTTCAGTTTCTGTGTGCAGTTTTTAACTGCCATGTCAACCTGGCAAGTGCACCCACTTGCTAGGCCCAAACCTTTCATTTTAGTACTTGTAAATAAGGTAGTATCAAGGTAGCCCCATGGGCATGGTGCACTGTATTGAAAAGTGAAGACAAGTACTGGTGTTTTTCACATGTCCTATAGTGAAATACTGCTAAATTATTTTTAACTATTGCAAGACTTATCTCTCCCATATCTTAACATGGGATTTGCCTGAAATATCTTTCAATTGTAATTTCCCAATGGGAGCAGATAGAGATAAGGAGTTTGGGGTCCCTGAGCTCACAATGTAAAATACGTCTTTTAGTGAAGGTGGTTTTTAAGTTGCGTGTTTGAAAAGGGCATTTTTAGAAAGTGGGCATTTTCTCACTTAACCAATCTGTGCCTCTGCCTGGTTGTGGAATACACGTCAGGGGCAGGATGACAGTTGGGCTGGTTGTGGATTCACTCTAGACCGTCACACAAAGAGAGCTAAGGTATGTCCTGCATATCCTGATGGGTCCTCCTGGGCTAAAATGGAGGGAGGAGCTGACACTTATTCCTGAATAGGGTTGTGCCTGTCCTAACACAAATCAGTCTCCAATCCCCTGGAGTGTGTCTATGGCCAGGACAGGGAGAGGCAGGGTCATGTGCACTACAAAGATGTTCCTTTGAAGTTTGCCTACTTTAAAGGCAGAAATGGGTGTAAGTATTAGATTGCTGACCCCACAACTTCAGAACACTTCTGGACTGAGGACATTCTGCCTGGGAGTTTCAAGTTCAAGTTTAAGTTTATTATGTTACGGAACACCGATGGAGATCCACATGAGATAAAAACATAAATACACAGATGGAGGAAATATAAGAGATAACAAATAAATTTGGCTTTGATAAACAAATTGAAATAAGTTAATACAAAGTTAAAAAACACTTAAAATAGTTAAAAACTCTAGCATAAAACATTTCATTGGGCGGAATAAATAAGGCTTGAGATAAATTAGAAGCAGATCTAAGTGAAAGAGATAGACAAATGGGGCGCAGCCACTTACGACGATAAGGCAGTAAGGTCAAACAACTTAAGACAACATGCTTCAAATCCTGAACGCCATTATTACATAGATTACAAATGGCGGAAGAGCCAAACCATTTTGCTTGTATTGTGTTAACCATTTTGCTTGTATTGTGTTCAGGGGGAGCTGCCCCTGTTGCAGCAGGAGCCAGAATCTTTTCACCCCATGAGGCAAATTCCAGGTAAGGTAAGGCTGTGTGACCCCTGGCCTTAAAGAGTCAGCTACTATATAGAAATTCTGTCTATGTATACAGGCCTGACTATCCTGGCTGAAACTCACTGCCCGAGTCGCTTTCCTAAGAGCGAATTTAAGTTGTGATGGTGAGGGGGTAAAGATTGCAGATGGATTTAGTTTTAAAAGATCCATGGCGTATAAGAAATTCCTACTAATGATGTATTTTACATTGTGACCAGCTAGTATTACTTTTTTTAGCAGGGACCGCAAGGAATCGTCACAGCTTGTGATCAGATTAAACATCCAGCGAATTATTGCGGCCAGGTTTGTATAAAAGCGCTACACAGGCCCAACTCAAGTCTTAATAGCGGTGCAGAGAATGCAGAGTTTACGGTTAAAATATTTCTTAAAACACATCCCTCGAGTTTATCGAGAAAAATCCACTTAGAAACTGCAATATGCTCAATACCATTCAGTAACGATGGAGGTATCTTTACCCGATAAACCTCTAAGAGATGTTTAAAATGCCTTCTGCCTGTTGCTCTATTGAGGGTATTCAAACCATTGGCTTGGGATTGGGCCTTTCCTTGATTATGCTCAATGTGCTCTCTTTCTTTGGGATTCCTGCAGACAATTTTACCCAGGAATGTGTAAGAAGTTAAGCTCTTTCAATCTGTTGAGCTCCCATGGTCCAGTTAAAATTGCAGTACTTACATTTTTTTCCCCATGAAAGCACAAGATTTTACTTTTTGAGCAATTTATCTTTAAAAAGTGCACTTCAGAATATTGTTCAAGGGCTTTTAATCTGTTATTAAGCCCTGTTGGGGTACGATCTAAAATGATTCTGTTGTCTGCATAAAGAAGACAGCATAACGATCTGTCTCCTAATTTGGGAACAAGACCCTCACATGAGATTAAATGTGCTGGTAAGTCTGAAAGATACAGAGAAAATAACAATAGAGCCAGCATACATCCTTGTTTTAGGCCGTTTTTAGTTAGAATAACATGAGATAGACCTAGTTCACCCCCTAGCAGAACTCTGCACCAGGTGGAGGAGTAAAGAGCAACCACAAGGTCAAAGAGGATGCTAGGCATGCCTAAACTTAATAGCTTCTTCCATAACAGGACACGGTCAACCTTATCAAATGCAGTGGAGAAGTCTATAAAGGCTGCATAGATCTGCTCCCCTTTCAGAGAGACATATTTTTCATTAATTACTTGCAAAATGGAAATGTTGTCAATTGTGCCATGATTTCTCCTAAAACCTGACTGCTGTAAGGGAATAATTTTGCACCTTTCTGCCCAATTATTAATCTGTGACAGTGGAAATTTAGCAAAGCTTTTTCTGACCGCATCCAAGAGTGCAATCTGGCGGTAATTCATAGGACAGTTTTGATCACCTTTTTTATACAAAGGGACAATAACACTACCCTTCTGAGACTGAGGGACATCCCTGACTTCATAACAATACTGGAACACCAGGAATAAAATCTTGCACCAGGAGGATATGTCATGTTTTATTAACAATATTGGGATTTCATCTGGTCCCACAGCTGCAGAACTACGCATTCCTTTCATTGTGGTCTCAATTTCTTTTAGGGTTGGATATGAGTAAAGGGAGTCGGAGCAGGTTTGAGGGATTACCACAGTAGTACCATTTGAGGCATCAAGATCAGATAGAAAAGTTGACCAGCTAGACTCGCTAATAGCTATTGGGAGGGGTCTGGTTCTTGACCACACCCTTCGGAAATCAGGGACCAAAACTGCCTAGTATGGCCGGAGAAGGCTGCTTCTCTTATTGCAACCCAGGATCTATCTGTGGCGTCCTTTTTCAGGCGCGCTCTTAATCTCCTTCTCCTTCTTTTTAGAGTATCTAACTGAGATTGCCTCATGGATGAATAATCCCTATACTGTTTACGGATTAGAGCGTTTATTTCTCTGTTTACTAATAAAAGGGGAGGAGGTTTTGCTATATATTTATTCTGAGGCTTTTGACTAGGGATTGAGGCAACCAGTTGCATGAAACTAATCAAACTCTCCATTTCTTTCCCTACCTAGCTACCAAGGTCTTTCAGGGTACTTTCCAGGACTCCTTTAAGCCCCTTAAAACTATTTGGGGACCAAAATGTTCTACCATTTTTAACGCTTAACTGGGGGTGCTGCCCTGCCAGACTCCATGAAACAGTGGATTGTGCCTTCAGGTCAAGAGATACTACCAAAACATTGTGATCACTAAGGGTAGTCTGTACTACTAATAAATCCTTTAATAATGAGAAAGACTGATAGTTTGTTACCACGTAGTCCTGAATTGCAGCACCCCCAGGCGATTTATGGGTTGGATGGGCTGGGGAGTCAGATGGAAGTCTACCATTAACAATAACACAATCATTCTCTCTTAAACATTCTAGAAAGAGCCTCCCACGCTTATCAGACTTTAAATTGTGGGGGAAAATGCAAGGCGGTAATCTACAAGCTTCTTCCTTTTCCTCATCCCAAAAGGATGCAAGCCCCGGGTTAGAAATCTTACAATTTAGGTCTCCTACCATAATGATTTGGGTTTCTGGATCCCTGTCACAAAGTTCCTTTATGTAAACAAAATACCTTTAGTAGGAGATTATTAAAAGGGACACCGGGCGGAACATAAGAGTTAATCAAAGTGAGGGAGCTCACAATTGGCTCCAATTCCAATGTGGTGTAATGTTACTGCTACATTCTGCCTGGGAGTAGAGCTGGGTGCTTGCGGAGGACCTGTTGCTTTGCTGTGCTGACCTGCTACTGCTACTTCTGCCTTTGAAGTGAAAGGACTGGACTTTGCTTTCTACATCTTGCTTTCCAAGGTTCTCCAAGGACTTGAACTGAGCTTGCCTCCTGATGTGAAGTCTAAGGGACATCAATGACTTAATTTGACAGTGCCCCAGCTCTTCTACTGAGACTCCTCACTTGCCAAGTGGTACCAAATCCAGTTGTTGGGCTCTAGGAAGTAGAAGCTGCTGACCAAAAGAAAATTCCACGGTCTACAGCTATTGCAGCAGAAAACTCTATGCAGTGCCTGCCCTGCAGCTGAAAAATCAATGTAGTGCCGGAAAATCAATCCAGCCCCGTGAAATAGACTTATCGCCTGCTTCAGTGCAGATCCATTGCTGCTGTGCATCTGGATTTTCCATACATCATCCCTCAGTGTCAAATCTTCAACATCAGTGCAAGGAACTGAGGCTGTGTGACCGGAATTCGATGCATCATTTTCTTGCAGAGAAAGAATTGACGCATCGCCTACCCAGCAGGGAAAGAATTGACGCACAGCCTCCCTTGTGGTTAAGGAATTGACCCATTACTTGCTTTTCTGATGTATGACCTCTCCTGCGTCTTTATTTTTGATGCATACCAGGTAATTTGTGCTAAAACAACACATTAATTGATTCCCGTGGATTATTAAGACTCTATTAACTTTACAAATTGATATCTTTTCTTGTGTTTATGGACTTTTTGCCTTTTTGGTCTTGTTTTACTCAGATAAATATTGGCTATGTTTCTAAACTGGTGTGGAGTACTTTTGTGGTGTTCCCACTGTGTTACTATATGTGTTTGCGTACAAATACTTTACATATTGCTTCTGAAATAAGCCTGACTGCTTGTTCCAAGCTACCAAGGGGGTGAGCAGGGGTTATCCTAGGTGTGTGACTCCGTTACCCTGACTGGAGTGAGGGTCCCTACTTGGACAGGGTGTAAACTGACTGCCAACTAGAGACTCCATTTCTAACAGGCCGTACTTTAGGAATTCATAACTTTGTTAAAAAATAAAGCTTTTTTTTAAAAAGAACAGACTACAATGGCCGCTACCTTGTCGCCCAGCAATTGCACATAAAGAAAAGCTGGTCTGTACTTATAGAGCCCCCTTGCCTTAAGAATTGCTAGCAAATGCCTGAGTGCAGGGACATCATACACCTTGCAAAAGAGGACCAAATGGACCAGGGACTGTAGGGAGCGAGGATCACAAGGGCACACCCTGATGGAAGATGGTATGTACTGCCCAGGAGGGAAACTGAGACTTGTGCAGATAGAGCCCAGATGAAAACTCTTAAGGAGAGATCTTTCCCCAGGCCGTATGACCCAGGTTCAGGGCCAGAGACAGTTTTCAAAAGCAGGAGGGCTGACATGATTGACCTGCCCAAGATCATTTTTGCTCTTTTCTTCATGACCCTTTCAGCTTCCCCTTTGCTTAGCAAATGCGGGGTACAAAACAGTTCAGGAAGGCCCAAAAGTCTCAGCCATGCTCTTCACATGTTTGAGCTACAGAATTTTAAGACCATTGTCGACAACCTAGGCAGTCTTCCATCACATCCGTATTGAATTAAGTAAACTCGCCACATCACACAGCAACCGATAGGAGCAGTGGGGCAACAGTGGCATGGTCTTCAGCGTAATCAAGACCCAACTCTTCATGCACAAAACGGGCAGCTGTTGTGGGACCCAAACCCACCAACCGCCTATAAGGATGGTTTTCCTCTTGCTGGATACCCACACAATCCCTAGCACCCCATGGTGTGGCCCCAAATGGTAACAGTGGTCCACACATCATTTACAAAACTTGTGGTAGTGGCACGATGGGTTTGCTACCCACAATAGAGGCAAATTTAAATACAGACACATGCTTGGTTAAACCCTGAGCATCGATACTCAAGGCAGGGAACCCAGGTATTGGATTGATCAAACGTTATCCCTAGATAAGGTAAAGTAGCCACCCTCGCTATAGACTTCCCCACAATGGTAATGGGCCTTGGCCTAACAGAGCACTTCCCACAAACCATGTAGTGCAGTGGTTCCCAACCTTTTCACATCTGTGGACCCCCACTTTATCATTACTGGAACCCGGGGACCCCCACTGAATCATTATTGGAATCCGGGGACCCCCTACTAAGCCATTACTGAAAGCTGGGGACCTAATCTGTTAATTTTAGTGTATTTTCTGAGCAGCCGCAGACCCCCTGAGAAGGCTTCACGGACCCGCAGGGGTCCCCGGACCACAGGTTGGGAACCACTGATGTAGTGGATTTTCCCAATGTTTGTTTCTAGGGCTAGATTGTCCACAAACTCCTCAAGTAGGTCGACCAAGCGATTTAGCTCATACGGTGTGTGAGAAAGGAGGATGGCATCATCAGCATTTAATAGGGAAGGTACAGGAGACATTTTAACCCATGGCATGTCTCTCTCATTCTATGACAAAAAGGCATTAAAACAATTGATGTCTATGAGAAACAAAATGGGCACCAGTACACATCCCAGCCACACACCCCCTAGGGATACTAAAAGAATCCGAACATCCCCCCCAGCACATATCTGACATGTGCATTAACATCACTGTAGAGAGCCTGCAAAAACTCCACCAGAGGCTGTAGCAGACCAAGGGCAACCAATATAGCCCATAACTTAGACAGGTTAACTCAATCAAAAGCACAACTCAGGTCCAGGAATGCCAAGTAAAGCACTCCCTTCTTGGCAACCACATACTTACCAATTGAGAGATTTGAGGTTCAGCCATTGCTCCATCGTACCTCTCCCTTCCCTAAACCCATACCGCTCTGAACATAGGATGTTGTTGGTCTGAACCCAATCCGCTATGCATTGCAGAATAACCTGACCTTGGATTTTAACCATAGAATCCAGCAAGGAGCTAGGCCTGAAGCATGCCGGGTGCTGCCTACTCCCCATTTTGAAAATGGGGATTAGTATTGCTGACCCCCATTATCTAGGTGTGTTTTCTTGAGAGACAGCATTGAAGATGTTGGGTAAAATCTGAGCCAAAGTATGGTATCCACCTTATAGAGATCCATGGGGACACCATCAGGCCCAGGAGCCTTTTTGGAAGGAGTAGCCAAAATAACTACGCGGACTTCCTCTAGTTTAAACACGATGCTGGGAGCATGTGCTAGAGCTGGTGCAGGAATAGGCAAGTCATTATTCTTTTTCAAGGCACATACCTTGGTGAAATGGGTCACCCACTGTGAGGGGGTGATGTAAGAGCCAATATCATCATTAGCGTATGGTGTGACCTATTTGCTGTTGACAACCTCCCAGAAGCCTTTACTGTCCCTATTATAGCAGGTAAGTACGAGGCGCTCCCAACGTTCCTCTTTCAGGGACAGCTCTCTAGCCTTTAAGGCATTCTTATAGGTGACCCTGGCCACAGTGATTGCCTGTGGATCTCTAGGTGTGGCTTTAAGGGCATATTGAAGTTGTTAGCGGCCCTACAGTTTTTATTGAACCAACTCCTCTTGGGAGGTCTACCAGGGCCAGACAACTCCATCATAGTAGAGTTTATGGAAACACTCAGCGCCCATAAGGCCTCAGGAATGCCACTGGCAGGGATTCCTAAACTCAACAGGGTCTCAGTAATCAATAGAAAGTTGGAGGTAACTGTGGCCTCCAGCAGGGCAGGGATGGAGATGTAGCGCCACCTGACTCTACGTCCGTGGTCTTTGGTAGACAGGTATTTTAGGACTGGCAAAGAATCTACCTGACCCCCGCAATTGCCAACCTAACCTCAATGAGGTTGTGGCCACTAAAGCTAGTTTCATGGGCCAAGCCAAGACTGAGTTTACTTTCAAGGGACTCTGTAAAAAAACACACCGTCAATGACTGACCTTCTACCCCACCCAGTAAAGGTAGGACACTGACCAACAAGACCCTGCCCCCTCACCAGGGCATAGTGCAGGCCAAGCATACTAGCTACAAGTAACGGCTGTCTCCCTCTGGCATCAGATGACAGAAAACAAAGTGGGATGTCTTCAAGCAAGAAGGGATTCGTGCTACTCCCGTTTAAGCCCATCTTAGCATTAAAATCTCCCCCCAACAGCACACTAAATGATTTAAAGTTAGAGAGGGACCTAGAGTCAAGGACTGATAAGGCAACGAATAGGGTAGTAACCTGCACAGGTTTAAGAAACAACACATTTTGGAAAATATGGAATGGCAGTTGAATTTAAAACTCTACTTGAGAGGTATTAATGATCTGTTCATTATTTGGTAAGGCTCTGTGACTAAGTTAGAGGAAAACAAGAACATTTCAGTGCAATACATGAACTGATAAAATTCACAGCTCATTTACAGAAAGATTGCACAAGATATCTAAATGTTACCATTTTTAAAGGGTGGACACAATGATATTTCAAAAAGAGACTAACACAAATGCCTTCTTATATGTGCAAAGCCATCATCAAGATGAGCATGTACCTTACAGCAAACTTTTCAGAATGAAAGGGATTTCGTCTGATGAAGGGGAGTACAGAATACTAAAAAATATTGATGCTTAGTAAGGTCAGATAAAGGAGTTCTAAAAATCTACTTTGATTAAGGCACAGAGGAGTGGAATATTAGAAGAACAAATGAAACAAGACAAAGAGGAACTGTTTTGTTAATAGATTAGCAAAACAAAGTGACAAAATCATAAGTAGAATACAAAGAAATTGGAGTATCGTTAAATCTGATCCAGAAACACAGAGCTTGTACCAAGAAATATAAACTTTCAAACAATCCAGAAACTGAAACATCAAAAAAGACCTCCTGAAAGCAGTCAATTATGCTAATAAAGACAGAAAGGGGGCAGGCATTGATAATAACATTTCCAAGTCTAATTTGCACACATTACAATATAATATAGTTCAGCGGTACATACACCCAGAGGAGAGAAGATCCCTTTAAAACAATTCACATGTGACACTATGAATTGTGAGTATCTCATAAAGTGTCCGTGAATTAAGGATTATGTATGACAAATCAGAAGGAAGGCAAAAATACGACTTGCTCATTATAAAACTGTAGCAAAGTGGATTCCGCCCACTTAGTCCTCCTGGATTTTTTGCTTTTGGACTATATGATTTTGGACTTTTACTGAGTTAGTCTCACCAACTAAGACTCATGCACGGTAAATTCTGTGCAAATGAATGGGGAGTGCTAAACACCAGGGTCTTTCTTTTCATGTAAGGTCTCTGCTGTGCAGTTTGGGTAGGAGGCTCTGGGTCGATTACACACAAACATATGAGCACACACATTTGCACAGGTGTGTGAGCTGAGTGTGTGGGACTACCATGTAGCTCAGCCCAGTATCAGCACACATGTAGCCTGTTGCAGAACTTTTTGCGTTGCTCCATCTCCCCCATGCCCATCTCAGTTGTGAGACTGGTGCACTCTGCTCTAAGCTTGTCATAGATGGGACCCTTCAGAGAATGGAACAGACCTGGTTTAGGCCTTAGAAACATAGGTGAGTATTCATAGAGTAGTTCTGTGGTGTGTATTGAAAGGGCTGTATGCCCACTTTATTATACCATGGGGGAAATCTGCACCACCACAGTTTTTCCATACCTAGGCCAAGAGACACTGGACATGTATCAATTTTAGGGTTAACATGTACACCAAGTGCTGATCCACTGTCACTTTTGTGATAACTGTACTCCTTATGGCACATTGAGAATTGTCATATTTCCCTGGCTCAGCCATAATCAAATTCCTCACCTGTGTTCCCCCCCACTGGGTCAAATTGATTACTCTGCTGGACAGGAGGAAGATCAAAGGCCTCACCACACAAAAAAGCCATTACTAGTGCTTGGCCAAGTTCTTGGAAAAGGAAGGAGTGAGGAAAAAATCTGCAAGTGCTAATTAACTCTTCAGTCTCCACCTGGGCAAGCCCAAATCCACAGAAATAAGAGAAGAAGGCCAGACCTCTGGAACCAAACACAGGAGGGTTTCTCCTTTGACATTGTAGTGTGAACTGCGTCATTTGAGGGCAGAGCTGATTCTCCCATGGAAAGCGTTTCCAAAGACCACTTGAAGATGTCATGTTGAAATGTCCCAGAATGTTGTGTAGGAGGGTTGGGGCAGGGATGGAATGATGCTGTGGCATCCTAGGATTGGCCAGGGGCAGCTGGTTTCTAAAACATTCTACCCTTACTTTAGGAAACCCTGCACACAGGAAAGATACTTAAGAAGACACTGAACCTGTGGCTTCAATTCCTAAATAATGCCCAGCATAAAGAAATAAAATTGTTGAACCACTGCAAGGACAGACTTTGGAACTCTTTAACTCCAACTGGCACCCTGGACTAGGATGGGTCTCTGAGGGGTCAGTGATGCTGGTTCCCTTATGTCCCCTGAGGAACAGTTGGGGGAGTGGACCTGCTGGAGGATTGTTCTCCTGGAACATCTGTGAGTTGACCCTGGACCCAACCAACATATGGGTGCCCTTCAAGTAGCTAGGAGGCTGTGGTTTCTGGGGAATGTGGCGGGAAAGGTGTTCATCTTAATGGCTGCTGTGGAGGGGCTATGGAAGCTGCCCACCAAGTACAGAGCTTCAGGTGCCTAGGCAGAGGACATGTCTAGAAAAGGAGCAGCAAAACTAGGCTCCCCAGTGAAATGCCAATTTAGAGGCCAGTCTGCCTGAAAAAAAATGCTTCTGATTTCCGGAACTGATCCACAGTACAAAGTGAGACCAAAAGTCAGCAAATTAGCATTACGGGGCATGTGAAACTGGTCTCAGCAGCTTGGTCTCCAGGGGGACCAGGCTGGTAAATAAGTGCATAGTATTCCACTGTTGTTTCCAAAACTTTCCTTTTGGAGGGCCAAGCCCCCAGAGTCAAAGTATCTTCATCACTTTCATTTTGATTGGGAGGGGTGTGCATGGGACCTCCAGCATGAGCAGTCCTATCTCTCTGTGTACCCATCCTCCAGGGTCCAATACAAAACTGCTGGCCTGGGGGACACATTCTCCCCAGGACAGAAAGAAAGAGGGCTGCAGAGTCTGTGGGGTGCTCCAGTTGCTCCCCTGTCAATTTCAGGGATGAGGCTGGCACATCTTCCTCCAGTCCTGCCACCTGTGGTTAGCACATGCAAGAGCACAGAAGGAGCTGGCTTTTTTGCAAGGCAGAAGAATGGTGCTGGAGCAAAGGAAGCTTGTACGGCAGCATTGTAGTGGGCTCCACATCACATTCTGCCACAACCCAAGGCGGTTTTTTAAAAGAGACAAAAACGCTATTAAAGCATTCTTGCCTGTGGTGATGGAGCACCCATTGCAAGGGCCCTTAAAGCTTCATACCTGGCTTTTGTGATGGCCCAGATGGGACAGGGGCTCCACCAAGATTTTCAGTTGAAGTCTTGGGGGAGGAGGGGTGCCAGAAGTGCACCAGATTCCCCAGACATTGTACCAAGTCTCATCCTAAGTTTCCTAGGATCTCATAGGCATGCCACTGAGAGACTTTGCATTTGTTAAGCTCATCTGGAGCCTGTGCTTTTGCACATGGACTCCACAGTGTGGGGGCCTCTATTGGCTAGTCCTAAAGCTGCAGTAGTGGCATATTGGAAGTAGAAATAAGACTCAGGGAGACATGTTATTCAGTACAATGCTTTATTGACTGTGCTGATGATTGACAATGCAAGTTTTACATTATAGTGGATAGTTTTGAGTGTGGAGATGATCCCCATTGATTTCATTAGTGCTGCAGTGGTAGATTGTGTAATATGTCTTCTGTTTTTACTAATGTGGTGGCACTCTAACAAAACCGGTACCACTGCCACATTGATACTGACACCCCCTTTTATTGTCATATTGAATCTAAAATAACAAGAGGATGGTGACTGAATGTTTAGGAATTGTGGGGGTGTAAAATGTTTTGGAGGTGTTAACAAAGGTATTTCCATCTACTGAACTGCATATATTTGTAATTAATGTGTAGTGTGTAATAGTGTCTGTGTAATAAACGTATTTTTCCTTTTCATATGAAAAAGCTTTGACTGGACGATGATTTATTGTGTGTTATTTCTTGTGTACTAACAAGTTAGAGTACTATCTCACACCACCTCCCCTAATAATACCTTCAACTGCTCTACTTTGCTAGACTGCAAGAGTGAAGTGCTACAATGAGTACTGTGTTCCCAGTAAAGAGGCTGTTATGGCATTATTGCTCATGAAGGATTCACATCCTTCATAAATAATAACTCACTTTTTGACATAATAAAAGTAACATGAGAAAGTCACAAAAGATTGGGTAAGATGAGGGCACCAGTGGCAGTGCAGTGAAACATCAAGGGTATAGTCTTAATATAATCAGATTTCAAATTTTAGAAAAAAATCTACAAAATGGATGGGGACATGTAGAAAATTCCAACACAAAGGGAATTTTCGGGATCAATAGACTTAATGCACTACAGCCAACAGGACTCATTCATAAAGTTGAGCTTAAATGTTTCATTTGAACATATTCATAGATATATGTTACTAATATCATTAAAAGATTGTATAAGGAGTTAATACAAAGTTTGGTTAAATATGATGTCAGGGGCCATATTTATACTCCGTTTGCGCCGAAATTGCGTCGTTTTTTTTGACGCAATTTCGACGCAAAACTAACGCCAACTAACGCCATATTTATACTATGGCGTTAGAGGCGAATAGCGCCAAAGTTCCCGGAATGTGCGTCATTTTTTAGCGTGAACCCCTTCCTTGCGTTAATGATATGCAAGGGAGGCGTTCCCGTCTAAAAAATGACTCCCAGGCCTTTACGTGGTATTTATACTCCCGGGCAAAAGAGACGCCCGGGAGTTGGCGTGGCTAAAAACGGCGCATTTGCGCCGCTTTTTAACGCCTGGGTCAGGCATGGCGTTAAGGGACAAGTGGGCTCAAAATGAGCCCAGAGTGCCCTCCCCTGCCCCCAGGGACCCCCCCTGCCACCCTTGCCCACCCCAGGAGGACACCCAAGGCTGGAGGGACCCACCCCAGGGACATTCAGGTAAGTTCAGGTAAGTATTTTTTTTTTTTTTTTTAATAATATTTTGTGGCATAGGGGGGCCTGATTTGTGCCCCCCTACATGCCACTATGCCCAATGACCATGCCCAGGGGACAGAAGTCCCCTGGGCATGGCCATTGGGCAAGGGGGCATGACTCCTATCTTTACAATGATAGGAGTCATGTTGATGGGGGATGGGCGTCGTTAAAAAATGGCGCAAGTCGGGTTAAGACGATTTTTTCGACGTAACCTGACTTGCCCCATTTTAAGATGCCCATGCGCCATTTTCCCCCTACGCCGGCGCTGTCTGGTCTACGTGGTTTTTTCCCACGCAAACCAGGCAGCGCCGGTCTGATTGCGCCGTCTAACGCCATTCCATAAATACGGCGCCCGCATGGCGCTTCAGAATGGCGTTAGACGGCGCAAAACTTTTTGACGCTAAACTGCGTTAGCGCAGTTTAGCGTCAAAAAGTATAAATATGGGCCCAGATTAACAGTCAATGAAGGTAATAAATGTTAGCGATGGAAGGGTGAGAAAGTTTACGACATTGATTAATCTAAAAGATTTTCCCATTAATTTCCGAGTATGTGTATTAAAATCTGCGATTTTCTTAATCTGACAAAGGGCATGATTTAGATGTTCGGGGTAACGGTCCCACCGTCAACTTTATGACTCGGAACCTGCCCGCTGCTGACAGGGTCCGCCCACCTTTTTTAGACCGCATTTGAACTGTCATCTCAGTCAAGAAACCTCAACCGCGTCAGTGGCGGGAAAGGGAAAATGGAATACTGGTGGGACTGCAGCAGCCTTTCAGTCATGCAGATTTAGATCTGCCTTACTGCCAAGGATAAAATGGCAGACCAACCTCCACTTCTTACTTGGCGGATTGGAGGGGAAGGGGGTGAAATCTCCCCTTTTTCTACTTTCCCCCGTCTTCGACTGGACATCACTTTCCATTGCAGCTGCCAGAGACCAATGGAGAAAAAACGACCATCCTTGTTGACTGACTCCAAGGTGGGGACGCTACATTGCCAGTGTCCATTGAATGGGCACTACACAGAAGATGGGGACCACTCGAGACATATATATGTCACAGTAAATTTGACAAAAGTGTGACAGACAGGGATGGGGACACACTGGTATACAACACATATCACACACATACACAACTGTCATTAGGTGCCAGTATTTATTTGCAAATAAATACTGGCACCTCAATTACGGTACAGTCAAACCTGACAACTGTGTCTATGTGTGCACTTTGCCAGGGGACCTGTATCTGTCATTTTCTGCTGAGAGTTTTGTGTGTGAGTTAGTACGTGTATGTGTGTGTGCGATGTAATTGGCTGGTTGAGGTGGGGGAGTGGGTGTGTGTGAGTGTGCTTGTGTAGCCGAGTGTGCAGTTGTGTTGTTTGTTGTGGTTTTGTCATGTGGGTGCGGTGTCAATGGTGTGTGTATGATGTATATCAATGTGTGTTTTCAGCATGTACGGGTTGTGTTGTGTCAGAATGGCAATGGATATTTTTGTGCATGTATTGTGTTGTGTATTGTGGGGGTACACCTTTGGCTAAGGGACAACCATCTTTGTCAGATAAAGAGAGACTGCAGACGCTTGGAGAGAAATGGAGAAATAGAGAAAATGGAGAAAATCTTATGACATTTCACTTAAAGAAGATTATAGAATGGTTATTAGACGATTTCATGTGGGAATTAAAGTTGCACAAAGTGCTTATTATGCGGATAAAATAGAAAAAAGTTCTAACTCCCCTAAAGAAATGTTTCTTTTATTAAGAGAAATTACCACCCCCCATTCACAAACAGACGCTGTAGAAGCCTCTCATGAACACAGTAATGACCTAGGCCTATTCTTCCAGAACTAAATCTCAGGCATTTATTCGGTCTTCCTGACAGGCACCCATATTCCCCAAGATGTAGGTGATCAATGCGCTAATGGCCCAGTGAGGTTCGCACAGATTCCATCCCTCTCTCTGGAAACGGTCTCAACTCTGCTGAGTACCCTTAAATCGGGGTCTCCCTTGGATCCTGCACCCACATCAATTTAAGGACTAGGGTCATCAGCAATAGTCCCCGTTTTGACAGACTTGCTGAATGTGTCACTTTCAAGTAGCACTATCCCTCCTCAGGGGAAATACCGATTGTGAAGCCCCTGCTTAAGAAAGCCAACCTAGACCCATGCACATTTAACAACTGTCTCCTTGATGCCAGCCTTTGCTAAGATACTTGAAAAACATGTGAACACTCATCTTTCTTCCTTCCTGGAAAATAATAACATTTTCCATCCCTCTCAGATGGGCTTTAGACCCCTTCACAGCACGTAATCAGCTTTAATTGGAGTTACGGAGGAAGTCAGGAAGCGCCTCAATCAGGGACTGGTATCAGCAATTGTGCTTCTTGACCTCAGTGCTGCCTTCGATACTGTCGACCATAGCATTTTACTTCAGCAAATGAGGAAAAGCGGAGCCACTCGGAATGCTTTAAGTTGGTTTACCTCATTTTTTAGAAGCAAGATCATTCCAAGTACTCGATCGCTCTTTTTTTCTAGCTATTTCAAGAGCAGCTAGGGAGTCCCGCAGGGCTCCACTCTCAGCCCTACATTATTCAATATCTACATGTCACCACAGGCAAAAGTAGTGGAACCATACGGTCTTTCCCTAGTATCATACGCAGATGCCACCCAGCTGGTGATATCATTCTCCACCGACCAGAAATCAGTTGACTCATTACTCACTCCTTGTTTATGGGCAGTATCCAAATGGATGTCTGACTGTAAGCTCAAGCTGAACGAAGACAAGACAAAGGTCATGATCTTGGGCCACCATGCTAAACCAAATCTAATCTCCACAGCACCACATTCATTAGGAGATCTTCCTGTGCCCAAGGAACACATCAAGAGTCTTGGAGTGGGGCTTGATCCTTGGCTGACCATGGATCATCAGGCGAGGAAAATATCCTCAACCTGTTTGGGATATTCAGACTTCTCAGAAAGGTGTATAAAATACTCCTGCCTATCACTCTGAGACTTATCATACAGGCACTTATTATCTCGCATCTTGACTATGGAGCACCCTGTTTCTTGTTGCTCCACAATATGTCATAAATAAAATATAGGCGGTGCAGAATACAACTGCCCGCCTTCTCTTCAAAGTACCCAGGCATGAATCGGCCAAGTCAGCTCTCTCGACTTTGCATTGGCTCCCTTTAGAGTAATGGATAAAATTCAAAACATTATGCTACATTCACAGAGCTCTCCATGACAAAGAGATGTTGCTTTTGTGAGCTCTGGTCTCCTTCCATAAGCCTGTTAAACATCTTAGGTCATCTTCGGGGCCTTAGCTGTAATTCCCTCAAAAAAAGACCAATGGGGAGGAAGATCTTTATACTATCTTGGCGCCAAATTGTGGAATTCCCTACCGTTAGTCCTAGGACATACTAGCTACGAACTTTCCTATTCAGAGGCTACTAAAAACATGGTTATTCTAATCTCTGTCCCTAAAGCAGTGTTTTTGAATATTTTTCCCTAGCGCTGGGAGGCCTCCGGGTAGCCATATGCTTTATAAATTTTCATAACATAACAGAGTGTGTGTGTCACTTACCTCTCTTCCATATCCCCTACCATTGCATGCCATCTCCAGCCATCAGCGAACTGATGCCATTCAAACTGTCAGTAGAACTGTAACATCTAAATACGGCGGGCAGAAGACCGTCACCGTGATGGTATTTTGTAGTCCCTGTCCGACACGGCTTGGCGATGGGACCACCAATATATAAATCAGGCCCAAAGTCTCTATACCTCGTATTACATAAGCATTGGCAAATCCTATAGGGATGGCTTGTTTTGGGCGTACATGTTCTTTGAAATTATAGTTATATGTTGTTGTTTGATATGGTTTGTTGCCACACATACTGGTGCCCATACACACACACATGCACAGACTTATAGACACACATGCAGTCAGAAAGCAAACATACAGACTTTAGCTGAAGTCCAGAACAAGTCCACGGTTTTAATCTGGACAATTGAACAATCAAGGCCTGTTCTATGGCTGCTAGAAATTGTGGGTGCAAGTTTTTTAATTCCTTTCGCCTTTGGGTCATTTCTAGGGTCATGTCTGAGAAGATACGGAAGGCAAACTTATTCTGTGAATTGAATGACTTCTCCTTAATTGCTCATGCAAGGATCATTTCTGTGATTCTATAATCTGAGAAATTCACCAGTATGGTCCTGGGGTATTTGGCTTGACTGGATGCCTAGGCTGGAACTCTGGGGGCATGTATAAGTTAAATTATGCACATATTTGGGTATTAATTAAGATTTTAATAGTCCTTTGATGAACAAGACACAACCCATCTTATCTTTCAACTGCTCTGGAATTCATATTATGCGCAAATTGGAACATCTTGAATGGTTCTGCATCTGCTCTCGAATTTTTCTTTGAGCCATTAAAGCTCATTCTCCACATTCTCATTAAATTCAGCAAATGAGTGTATCTTCGCCTCACACTCAGACACCTGTTGCTCCACTTTGTCAATTCTAGAGTACAGATGCTCCAACTTTGTACACAAATCATCCAGACATATTTTATTTTAGCAGCCATTTCTTTCTGAGTAGACTTGATTGTTTTGAACTCTCTCAGCACTTCTTTAAGCATGCTCTGTAAATCACCTCAGACATCCACAGCCAGGGACGGTACATTTCAACTAACCTTTCTGCTCAAGTGAGCCAGGTTCTGCTGCTCTTACTGGGCCACAGATGTTGACACTTCATGGGCGCTAATCACCATGCAATCTCTGTGGTCAACTTATTGCCAATCTTGGTACTTTACTTCTGTCTGTTACATCTTACTTTTGCTCTGTTTTTTGCCCCAGATTTGACAGCCTGAAACAATGGATAGACATTGCTTGTTCTACTGCACCCATCCAAAATGTTTGGAAGGATACTCATCTCCCTGATGTTATTTAGGGGTCTCCCCTATTGTAGCAGTTTCCTATGAGGCTCCCTCAGGAGCTGGCTCTATTTGCTCTGCCTGTCCCTGTGAATACACCAGTACTTCCAGGCACAGCTATGCAGGTCCCATCACTTAAAGGAATTTATACCATTTGGGCATCTTTTAGGATTATTCAGAACCAACTTAAATGAGGGTGTTGGTCTGCCAGGGTCTGCTGAGCTGTTCTCTGCACTCTTAGCCGAGGCCATTATGGAGCTAGAAGTGACATCCACTATTTCCAGTGAGACCTTTTGCATGCTTACAGATTCCCTACTGGTCCTCCTACACTCCACATTGCAACCCCTCTTAAGCACACCTACGTAGCATGTGTCAACTCTACTGTCTTGTCTTCAAATCTCAAGAGTGGATCAATGCTTGAGGTAGCCTTTCTTCGAGCAGCTCTGAGTATGTTCTTTTATATCCCAGACTGTTAGAATTTGGGGTTTTGGTTGGCAGAGATACCACCCTGTCAAAGCACAGTCCTAGTAAGGTTAAGTCCAATACACACTCAAAGTGAACCTGTGCTCACCTCTGTTAGCTTGGCACAGAGTAGTCAGGCTTAACTGTATGTGTATGTGAAGTGTAAAGTATGTGTGCTTAACGCTTCAAACAGTAACCCAGTGAAAACACCAAAAAATACTCTGCACCAGGTTAGACAAATATATATTTTTATGTGCAGAACAAGACCAAAACAACAAAAATCCAATAATTAGAAGTCAAGATATGAGTTTTTAAAGAATAAATGAGCAAGTAGCTCTTAGAAGCAATAAGCGCCTTTTTGGATATCTGTACGCGCTAGACTGGGACAAATTCAGGAGTTCAGGTCACCCATTATGAAGTGTAGACTCGCTACAGGACCCACACAGGGCCCGCTGAGCAACAGTACCTTAATCCTTGTTGCAGCACAAGATGTGTCAATGATCTCCATGCAGTTGGAGAGCTGCGCCGGATTTCTCTGAGCAACTGCTGTGATGTGTCAGTTCCGAGTGCGATGCGCCAGTTCCGAGTTCGGTGGTTCGTAATGAGATGCACTGGGTTGATCCGCGTTGGAGGGGCGATGCGTCGACCTTCTCCATGCAGTGATGGCAATGTGTTGGTTCTAAAGCAGTGGTTCTGGAGCCAATGCAGTAGGTTCCAAGGGCGCTGTGCCGGTCCAACCCCTGCAGCAGCAGTGATGCATAGATCCTGATCTTGGAGCAGGTGATGCATCAATTCTGATTGGCACAACAGCATTGATGCGCACATTCTGGCTGATGTAGCACTTTATTCTCTTTCAAGGGCCCTGGACTGGATTGGCACCACTTGGCAGAGCATGTCTTGCAGCAAGCAAAGTCCAGGTGCTGCTTGTAGATGGGTGGGAAGTCTTTGATGTCTCTTAGACTTCAGAACAGTAGGCAAGCCAGCAAGCCAGTGGAGTCACTTTGGATCTGGGATGTAGAGATGCAGGTCCCGTCCTTCTCACTCCTAAGCAAAAGGGCAGCAGGCAGCCGGTCAGCTCAGCAAAGCAGGAGTCCAGAAGAGTAGCAGCACGGCAGATTTGCAGTCCTTGTAGCAGCACAGCAGTCCTTCTTCCTGGCAGAGTATCCACAGGTCCAGAAGTCCACTGATTTGGTGTTGTTGGCGGTCCAGTACTTATACTCAATATTCAAAGTTGTGCCTTTGAAATGTGGGACTCACTACCGGGGGGGAGGGGTGTGCAACTCTTTGGGTGTGGCAGGGCACTGCCTTTTCAGATGTGTCGATGTGTCAGTCTCTCTCACTCATCCTGCCCAAGATGGCCCTTCAGTGTGCTGACGGCTTATCAGTCCCACCTAAGCTCCCTTTGTGTGTGACTGTCTAGAGGGAACGCACAAGCCCAGCTGTCACCCCACCCTAGACATGTATTTGAGACAGGCAGTAGGCACCAAATGGCTAAAGTAAGAGAATGCCAACTTTCTTAAAGTGGCCTTTTCTGGACTGCAATTTGAAATATGATTTTGCAATAAGTTGGGATTTCAAATTGTGAGTTCAGAGACACCAAACTTGACAAACTTATCTCTTCCAGATTGGGAAATACACTTATAATATAATTAGGTAATCCCAATGTTATCCTATGGGTGAGATAGGCCTGGGGCAGTGAAAAAACGACTTTGGGATGTGTTCACTACCAGGCCATGTAAAACATAAAAGTACATGTCATGCCTTTTACATACCTTGCACCCTGCCCTGTGAGTCACATAAGGCCTAACTTAGGGCTGACTGGTATGTATAAAAAGGGAAGTTTGAACCCTGACAAGAGGTTTATCTTGCCAGGTCGAAATGGCAGTGCAAAACTGCACAGACAGGTTCTGCAATGACAGACCTGGGATATGGTTAAGGGGCTACTCAAGTGGGTGGCACAATCAGTGCTGCAGTCTCACTGGTAGCATTTAATTTACAGGCCAGGGCACAAGTAGTGCACTTTACTCAGGAGTTGTAAGTAAATTAAATATGTCAATTGGTGTTAAGCCAATGTTATAATGATTTAGGGGAGAGAGCACAAGCACTTTAGCACTAGTTAGCAGTGGTAAAGTGCACAGAATCTTAAAACCAGCAAAAACGAAGCCAGAAAATGGAGGGAGGGAGGTGAAAAGTTGGGTAGAAAACAACCCTAAGGCTATCAGGTCTAACACAGACTATCAGGTGTGCATTGAAGAGGTGAAAGCATTTTGAGGAAAGGGAACAGTTGGGAGGGAGACCTGAAAGAAAAATCAGGCTCATTAATACCTATCCCACTCACTCTCGTTCTCCCCACTAAATGTCTTTATTCTCCTCTTAATCACCTTTTGAAACGCTCCTAGGTTGAGCTTGCGTCAGGTTGAGAACATAATGAGTAAATTCTGAATACAGGAACAACAATAGCAAAAGGTTACTCCTCATCTATTATAGTCATGACATGGAGCTATCTTCCACATCTATAAAACAATAATCTTTATTCGTTTTTTTCTTGAACCACATAGAATAACAATGTTAAACAGTAAAAAACATAAGATAAAATAAGAAAGAAGTTAAATGTCCATGTGGGGTGGTCTGAGTCCACATGCATTTAATTGAATATTGGTGAAATAGATATTAGTACAACGTGTATCAAAAATGGAATGTGACAAAACACAAAAACACATATAGCTTAATATCAGGCATAGTTATGACGATTGTATATTTGGATTAAATCATAGAGATCGATACAAATCTCTAAATATACATAGACTTCCCATGAAATACACATTTAAAGCCTTACAAAAAATATGTAAAACAAAATGAAAAGTACTGTAGGATAAAGAGATGGCATTTATAATAAGATTAAATAGTGCAGAATGCATTAACCTTGAGTGCAGGACAAATCTGCATTTCCATCTTTCATGACCCTCCAGCCGCCCTCCCCAACACCCGTACTCCTCCTGTGACAAAATATACATGTATATGAGGGCCAGTGGTAAAAGAGGGAAATGTGATAAGAGGGGCTCCTTGGTCTTCCTTGCCAAATTGACTGATTAATGAAGTCTGCTGTATGTAGTGTATCTCTACAAAACAGATATTTCTTATATAATATGCCTTTAAAGTGCTAAACACAGCTGTGATTATGAATGGATATATATCTGAACATTATCTCTGTGTATTCAATGATCTGTGCTGTGATTCGATATGAAACTGATACGTCTTGGAAACTAAACATGCAAAAATAAGTACCTCAATGGTACAAGTGGATTAGTATTTCTCTCTGTTCGTATTTCTCTCTCTAATTACCTCAAGCTCTGTCACTACCCACTCTCTTGTGGCAGGTGAGTTACAGTACCCACGTGAAGTCTGTAGAGCTGCAAAAAACACTACTGTTAACATCCTGCTGTTCCCTAATTCTAACAATTGTATGTGCTTTCTAAAAGTCTAATACCTTGTACGTGTCAATCAGATACACGCATCAAATTAATTAATCCTTCCTGTTTGTTCACAGGTAAACTCAGTAGAATATACAACCACATTCTTAACAGTTCAGATAAATGTTCAAGAGAACAATTCAAAGTTTGTTTTCATTAACAACATGACTTTCAGTACAGATCTATGTAAATGAATTGTAGCTCAATGCTAGCATGTCGCTGCACAAGACATCCTCCAAGTGCACACACCCTCTGTTATAGAGCCTGACATACTGTGATAACCGCCAACTTTTTCTTCAATTAAGTATCCTAGAGTGAGCAAATATGAAAAAATGTCTCCTCTTGTATGAGCCACCTTGAACAGAGGTTCAGGCATTTTTGGTTTTCTTTAAGTGACATTTTGCTTTTCGCCCTGTAGTTTAGACAAGACCAAGCTCAAGTGATGTCTTACTGGATTTTCTTTCGTTTGGTCTCTTTTGGTAGCCAATTCTGATGCTTGCTTGCAGACTTATGATCTTCCAACTAGCTTTTTAAAAGATGATTGAGCACCTGATTTGAATTACTGGGTAGAGGAATATTATGTGACATTCAACAGGGTAAAATACATATTTTGATGTATGTGACTTATTTCCGTCATTTGGCTACAGAAATTTCCTGGGCTAAGATAACAGGTAACTATTTGTTGGCAGGTTTTGAGAGAGGTAATCAGGCATTAGTTAATTTGCTCAGAATGTCCTCCTTTTAAACTTATTGACTTGGTGCTGTCAATTAAACATTGATTGTAACAGTGATGAAAGGAAAGATAGACGTTTCGAGAGTCATTTTAATTTCTTTAAGACTTCTTCATCTGGTTGTTCAGTGGTCGCAGTGGACCTTGCAAGTGGAGCTTGTAGAAGTTAGAGCTATAAGCGGTGCTTTGAAGGAAGGTGAAAAGAAGCACCAGCTGTGTCTTTATTGCGCTGGTTATGGACACATGATGCAAGGCTGTGATAACCAGCCTTATAAGACAGGCATAATTCTGTCTTCTCCTGATAAAAAGTTAGGAGAATGGTGAATCCCCTATGTTGGTATATGCATGAAGAAATCTGATAGTCCTTCATTTCTATTGCTGGTTGTTATCAAGGCAGAAGAAGGAAATTGTCAAACTTCTGCTTTGTTGTATAGTGGTGCTTGTGATATGTTCATTGATCAGGAATGGTCGAAAAGGAATCATATTCCTAAAACAGACAAGAATGCTTCTAAACTAATTTAAACTGCTGAAAGTTCACTACTTATTTCTGAGCTTTTAAGGAAGACCGCTCTTCCACTTTAATGCTATTTTGGTGATCAGATTATCTTCTGACATTACTCCCTCTCCCAATTACTCCATAATATCTGGAATTCATTGGGTGAAGAGACAAAATCTGTATGTGAACTAGTCAACTTAAAGCATCTATTTATGTGGCGAAAGTCATGTTATTAAAGACACTAAATCTAACGTAATAGTGATTTATCTTCGGTACCACTGGGGTACCATCCTTTGTTGTTGGTTTTTGCTATGCACAATGATTGCACTTCCCCCTCATAGTGAATATGGCTTTGCTATATATATTGAACCGAACCTAGAAGTTTGCTCCTTTTGGCCAAATTTGCTCCTTGCCTCTAAAAGAGAAAGAAACACAAAAAGCTTTTGTTCCATCTTCATTGCCTACTGCAGCATCCTTCTTTTTGTACCTAATAAGAAGCAGAATATTGAAACTTGTGCTGATTATAGAGGCCTGAATCAGATCACATTCAAGGACATATATACTTTGCCTATTGCAAAGGATACATAGGAGTTAGTTTATGGAATGCAAGTCTTTACTAGACATTCACTCGCCCTTTCCTACAGGGGACATTACCTACCTGCCACAAGAGCCAGTGGACATACCATGAATTGATTATGGATCCACTTTATGACAGTTTATTAGATAAGTTATTGATTCATGCTTATTCCTTGAAAGTTTCATATGAATTGGGTGCTTGTCATTTCTAATAATTTCCATTTATCCTCTACAATTGAGATTTATAAGATTACCAATGACAATGAGGTGTTTACCCTTTGTGGCTTTTTCCTCCTATTTGGGACCCTCTTAAGGAGACTTGTAACCCCTTTCACATATACTAACTATCCTATTTAGCAAGGCACTGTAGCCTGCAGGAAAAGTTACCCTTTCTTTAGGCAATCTAGAAGGGGGCTCAACAGACCATTTAAGTGTCCAGTCCTTGTCATCAATGCTTGAAAATGGTGATCCACAGCTCTTCTCTTTTTGTTCATCACATAACCTTTCACAGAAGCTAAAGTTGTATTTAGGACAGACCTACCAAGGGGGGTCACAATGCACAGCACACTGTCACCATGCACTAGCGAGGAGATACCTAAATAGTGTATGATGTGTGATACCTTATTGATAATATGTTTCCTCGTGCCTAAACTGGCCACCTCCAGTAGTCTCAGATGTCACCTGCCCTTCACTAGTTCACAACAGAATCTGTGCAAGGTTGTTCTGTACTGGCAACTGAAGGGTATCCTGTCCATTCCCTGTGGCACACTAGAGGTGTATTACTCTACAGAATGTGCCCTCTTTGCTTCTTCAGTGCCTGATTGGACACCTGATCTTCCAGTAATGGTGGGCCTTTTAGCGATCTCCAGGCTTGTTAGCTACCGTTTCCAAGGGGAAGTCTCTGCTCCCTCCAAAATCTTACAACTTCATTTGCACATCTACTTATTGCACTGGCCATTCATGGGTGTACTATGCATGCCATGGTGGACAGGTGAAAGCAGTGTTTTCTTAAGGATTTCGGGGGCTTGGGGCAAAACAATGTTTTGGGGCCCCTGTTTGGGGCACTTTGAATGTAATTACACCTTTTTTGCTGATTCAAGCCCCATGATGGCAAACAAAATTTGATCATACCTGAAAGGTTGGAATAGAGAAATAGATAAGGTGAAATAAAGAAAAAGTTTTCTTTCTCAGGATAACATTGGAAGGTGGGGGCCCCGGGCAATTGCCCACTTTGCCTATGGCTTACAACGTCTCTACATCAAGGCAAGTAGTGGTAACTCACGCGCTTTTTTCAGCCAGCATAGGTGAAGCTCATTTACTCCTACGGTTTCGCAGTGTGCCCAAATACTGCACACATCAACCGTCTGAATTCTACTGAAACATGTCGAGAAACATGCGCAAACTCACTTACAATCTGATGTGTGTGTTTTCAGTGTCTCTCTAGCAAGCTTATCTGTGCAAGGTCCAGCTGGCCCATACTAGCACTAGAAATACAACAATGCTATGGCCTGAAAGGTGCATAACCTTTCTAAACCAGAGAAATCGCTATCATTAAAATTGACAGCAGGTAAGGTGGCTCATGTTACGTTGTATGGAAATCGTATGCCCGAGATGTGGCTATAGTGCATGCAGTATACCAGACGTCTTTCTTTTCTTTTTTTTAAAGAAATGAAGAGACAGCCCTTTTCTTGCATGCGTGGTCATATGACTTCGTAATCAATCAGAATTCTAACCCTCATGCAGAAACGTATTCAATTTGTATCTTTCACCCTGCCCGCCGCAGTCCGCTGTCTTTCCTTTGCTGGGTTAGCTGAATGAATACTGTAAAAAAAACACAGGCCTGGGGCTGGAAAAATTGCATTTCCACATTCGAGCGTTTTTTTAAGTGACGGCGGGGTCGGTCCTTTTCGACATTTTTTCTCTCTTTCAAAGAAGTGCAACGGAGGTAGTCCAGCACTTCAGAAGTACCGTACAGCATTAAGAGCGGTGCCAGGTGTCCCCAGCGCCGCGAGGCCAGTGCGAACACTGCTAGTGCTGCAGGCAGAGTCTGTATGCCGGCTGAAGCCGTGCGCTGCCTGTCTCGTCTCGCAGTGTGCTTCCTCCTCTGAGTGGGAGGACCCCTGACTGGGTGCGTGTGTCAGAGGGAGTGAGACTAATAAGGACAGCGCGACCTCCCCCTTTGCACTCCCTGAGAGATTCACTCCAAGAACTTCCCAGCAATGCAGGGACTTGCAAGCCTTCATGGTTAAGCGTGCGGGGGATTTAATCGTCACACTCTACAGGTAAGAGCTCCCCATGCGCCCCCAGAGCCGGTGTTAATGACTTTTCAGGAGAGACGTGTTTGTCTCTCTCTAATCCACCTCTCCTTCAGTGTGCTATGTGTATGCGCTCTGCCTCACCTCGCTGTATGCCACTTCATGTCTCGTCTCCAGTTCATAGGCATGCACCAAAGTTTTCATGTCGATTGCATTTTTAGGAGACATTGTCCACATTACTTGTGGAAGCCAAGCTGGGAATAAGCAGCCTGCTAGGGGATTTCTGCTGTGTGGCTTAGACTTCTCGGTTTGTCACAGTTGTTCGGTGTGATGGCTGCTTGCGGTGCAGTCATTTCGTGGGTTAATGAGATTTGGGGGAACTGGGCTCATGCAGTTAGTGCGACAGGCGGGTTGTGTGTTTGTGCAGTGGAGTGACTGCGGTTCTGCACAGACTGAGTGCGGGTGGCTCTAACCGGCTAGTGTTCCGGTACGTTTTTGCTGGGGTCGGTGCACTAGTTTCTGTTAAGTTCTGCGAAGCAGTAGCAGGGATCCTTATTGTCAGTAGTGTCTGGAAAGGAGGCAGCGGGGTATGTTTGGAATCATAGCTGATAAGAGCTGCATCGTAAACACTCTATGCCCCGAGCCTAAGCAAAGGAACTGCGCCCTCCGGGGGCAGCGGGACCTTGAAGCTCACAACCGTCTCTGTGCGCTCCGTGATCATAGACGGGACACCCCTTACAAGAGCGGACAAGCGGTGCGAGGTTAGTCTCGGTCACTGAAGGCGCATTGACCACTCACGGGAGTTGCGTCACAAACTTCCCCAAGCGCTGGACATTTCGTTTGCTAGATCCTGCACCCCCTGCTGTTAACCCCCTTCCCTGCGCCCTAAGGAAACACGTCCCCTGTCTCCTCGTGGGCCCAGACGTCTCCCTGCGGTGAGTGTTCTTGCTGTCTCCGGTGCGGAAGTGCCCATGTGCACCCCCGGCTCGGGTTGCTGTTGCTCTGCAGGTGTTCCTTACGATTCCCCTCCACCCCCCGCCTATTTTCCGCAGACGCTGCCCTCTCCTTCTCCAATGGTACATATTCTCCGAGTGAGTCCGAGTGACACATTTCCGAGATGTTTGCGACCCCGTCGGTCCCAGCAGCAGCATCTGCCAGGGCTTCACGTGCCTCCGGGCCCAGCTATTGATGGTGTCCGGTTCAGAGGGGCGGGTGCAGGGCCGCAGATCACCGCGCAGTGTCAGAACCACTTTGTGGGTCGATGTGGGGTAACTTGAGAAAGAGAGAGGCATGCCATGTGCAAAGAGGCGGGTGTCGAGGTAGGGCAAATGTCAAGTCTCTGGGGCGGCGATCACCAGAGAGGTCGGTCAGGGACATGTTCTCAGAATGGAAGTGCCTATGACTATGGGCAGATAAGTGACAGAACCAGCACTTACACAGCAGTAAGCAACAAAGTGGAAGTAACAGTTGAAGCTGGGGATGCATCGGGATTCCAAAACATAAGGGGGTCAGGTGTTCACTGTAACTAATGGCTTTATACGGGCATGTTTAGAGCGCGTGCTGTCAGTAATGCACAATTCAGGGACACAACTAACACTTGTGTAGCAGGTGCAGCGGCACGGGTGTGTGTGGGGATGCATTTACAATCTAGATTGTGATATGGGGCCCATTTCAATGATTGCGTTGGGGCCCATAGTGCACTGGCTACGCCATTGTGACCATTTGCGATTAGCAATGTTTTAATTTTTTTACCACAGCAAGTCGGTGGCTCTCAGGAAGTTAATGTATCGGGGCTCAGTAAAGGCGAAGCTTTAATAGCGGAGCATCCTTGCTCCATCATTTTTTTAATATAGTTTAACTACTGTAGATAAGTAAACATAATAAAGTGGCTTTTCTAGGATGTGGCACGCTCTCATCCAACTGAAATGCCTCATTTAAAGCTAATAGTTGAGTTACAAATTGTCAACCTTAGACAGGGCACCCCGAGAACTGTTTATTTGGGCAGATGGTGTGTGTATCTGGCACAGTCGAATTAGACGTTAAGTGTAGTGCATCTACTTCGTGGTTTTCATGGTGTGAGATGCCCAGCACAGTGCGCCTACGCGCACAAGGCTGAAGTTTGGGCGCTGTGCTGCACGTGCTTCTGAGCTGTTTAGTCCCTCAGCTGAGAGCGCGGGAGGCACCCCTCGTGCGCCCCCATCGCCAGTGGGCGAGCCCGCGGGTTGTCACTTTCCTTCCCGCAATCTGCCCTCGTTGTTCCCTCTGCCGCCGGCTCCCGGTGGAGGGAGGAACCGCCGCGCGCCGCCTTTGACGGCACTTCTGGTGCTTTTGGTCCCCTGCAGGACGGTATGCAAGGACGCTATGACTAATGCTTCGGTCTAACTTTACTTTTCATTCATATTTAAATGGTATCTGATGCTCAGTGATGACTTTCAGGAGTGGCATTTCTCTTTTTCGTTTACGGCTCCAGGATAACTGCACACCGAACGCCCTTTCCATTTGGCGCTTTTCTTTACACGAATTTTCCAGGTGTTTTTTAAAAAAAAGCTGAGCATAACAGTATGTAGCCGCTGGGTCCTGTTTCATCTTCCTGCACTTTACTCACCCCCTAAAATCTGACGAAGACCAACAGCTGATGAATTGAAGTTACTCAAGGGTTTGAATTTACAAAGTCTGAATGAATCCGAGTAATTTTACCACAGGTTAATCTCTGCCTTTAAACACATTAATTACTACAACAAATAATTAGTTGCGCTCTTTAAGGTTCAAAATATGGTTTAGGCAAATCATGAAATATTTGTATCAGTTTCCCCCTCCTCCAGTCTTACTCACATTTGTTACTTCCTGAAAGGGTGCTACATCGCAAAACATGAAAAGTATGTAACATCCAATGTGTAAGGTTTCTTATAAACTCTGAATTCTAGAGAGAAACAGAAATGTGATATAACACAAGTGGCCACATTTGAATTATTCTGTCATCTTCCTGCTTAAACAAGCACACATACCGACTGTTTAGTCTCTCGCAAATACATTCATGTTTATTTATGAAGTCTGAATACATGTACAAAAGTAACCAACTCTCTGAGCTTCTATACTTTCAATTAAAAAGGGTGTACTTAATATAATGTTGCTAGTGTGTAGGAAGTACACTTTGTGTGGAGAGGCAAAAAATTGTAATATAATTGTCGCCCCTTACTTTACCTAATTTCTTAACTGAGTTCACATTTGATGAATACACATTGATCAGAACCTCCCTTTAAATCCCCAAATACAGGCAACCACAGCGACTTGTTTTGCTGTGCTGAAATCTTTAAACTTTAATAAAGACTCTAAAAATTTGACTAGCCCATGCACGGAAATCGATCATCCATGCTGTAGTGACGTCTAGATTAGATTAGCCAATTTGCTATACGTAGCAATCCCTGCCAGTCTAATAAATACATTACATATGCTTTACAATGCTGCTGCACGTTTGATTCTTGAATGCCCTAGGAGGCAGTCCATCCGCTCAGGATTGAAGCAACTTCATTGGCTGTCAGTCAATAAAACGACCAATTTCAAGGCCTTGCTGGTCACTTTTAGAGTAATCCACAAAAAGGGATATCTTTATTTTAGTAGCAGATTTTGTGAATATGTTACCACCAGAGCTCTTCGCTCTGTCAATCAGGGACGGATTTGCATTCACAAAGTCTGCAAAGCCAGAAGGGCTGTTCCTTCTGTTCTCTACTGGCAGCAGAACTGTGTAATGAGCTGCCATTACAAATGAGAGAGGTCAACTAGGAAGCCATATTCAACAAGCATTTACAATGCAATAGGTCTTGCATTTGTGTGAGTTAGAGATATTGGTTTTGAAAATGACATTGTCTTTTACGTATGTGTTTTAGTTTGGAGTGTAGTGGACGTATGCCACTTGCTTCAACAACCCTCCAGGCCTGTCGCCGCAGGAGCGAAGACACAAAAATGCCACCATCTTGGGAGTGTTTTCGCCTCATTCTTACAGACTAGCTGTGATACCCTAGAGATGCAACCCTTTCTAGTGTATTTACCTAAACTTTTATAGCACTGAACAAGCCACAAAGAGGCACCTTCATGGCATTTAACTAATTGAGTGAGGGGGGTCAAAAGAGTTAGGCGCAAAGAAAGGGGGCAGACATATATTTCTGTGTGTTAAACTTTTAAAGGAATTATTCCTCTACATTCGCAATACCAGCCTAACTTTTAAAAACATTGTATACAAAGAGAATACCAGAAGAGGCAGCTTAACTGCAAATTAATTCTAGCAATTTTGTTAAGAATGGCACCTGCTTTGCAGTGCTATGAAACGGCAGAACCTGTACTATCAAGCAGTATATAAAAAAAAAGAGTTATCCCCAGACTGCCCCAACACGCACCAGACAAAGAACCCTAGAAGAGAAGATGTGGTGTAAGGGCCAGAGCTGCCGACTTTGGAGCTGGGGAACACTATTCAAGTCTTGGCAAGTGCTCAACATCTTGTGATTCTGGGCAAGTTGCTTAATCTCCCCTTGGTACCAAACATGAATGTGTTCTTGTGTAATGTAACCGGTGCTCATGTAAAGCACTGTAATACCTTTGTATCGAGTTTGCGCTATATAAAACTGCAAAATAAATAACTAAATAAAGTGCTTCAATACCTTCGTGTCGAGTTCACGCTACATAAAACTGCAAAAAATAAATAAATAAAAAGACCCCACAGACATCGCAAAGAAAAAGCAAGATGCCCGAAACTAAGGAAGATGAAGGAAGAACATACTGCCATGAGCGAAGCAGTGAGGCAAAAGAAAACAAAGTGCGCTGAGAAAAAGCTGTCTCGCCAATCGTGCAATGATCCTTGTAAGAGGGTCAGTTTTCAAGGCGGAAACAAAACAGTACAAGGCAAGACAAACGTAAAGCGTTTACCAATGACATCAAGAGATTTTTGAAAGGCAGGCTTAGGAACAAATGAAAGTTATGGGTGTGAGATGGGCGTGGTGGTTAAAACTCTCAGAATGGATCACAACAGGTTGAAAGGCAGCGCTTGTGTGCTGCTATGCTCAACCTATGAAAGGGGCTGATGACCTCCCTTTTCAGAGAATTGTAGACCTAGGAAATGTTTCCTTTCCTTGCTAGCACCGGGACACTTCCTTTGGATAGCTGTACAAATGGCAGTTCATTCATTCATTCTTGTTTCACTATGACATGCACACTCTCAGTCATGCTCTTCAACAAAGCTTTTCCAAGGAAGCTGTCCACCTATATACCAGACAAAGAGAACAAGTAAGTTCAAATATTACTGGAAGTTGAGGGAGACATACCAGTGGAGAAAAAAGGCTTGGGAGGAAGAACCTTGTGATTTTGTATAAACATATGGATGTCACTGGATAGCCACCCACACAAAACGTAATTTATGCCATATACAGAATATCTAGCACATTCACACCGAAAAGCTCTCAATGTATATAGAACAACTATGCTCAATTTAGGTGCACTAAATAGTTACTTGTCAGTGTAAAATGGTACTTGCATCACATTTCCATATACAGAAATATCCTCCTGTTGGAAATTTCAAATAAATGCTAAGCATTGTACTAATGCGCATATTTCTCTGAATGCTCCTAGGCTTAATTTTTTAATCCAGAAAAGTCAGAAATTATCTCTAAACGTAGCAGTCTTATATTAACAAAGGTCTGGCCTTTGTACATTGTTATAGGCACATAAGGCCCAGGAAGTGGTGGAAGGTAAACATAGACCTCTTTGCCTTGTAACATCCCAAAGTGATTGACCACTGCATTTCTTAGAGTACGAAACGGCCCTGAACTTGGGTATCAACATTTTCATTTCAACCACACCTGCTATAGTGATTAAATGATTCCCCTCCTCGGTGGAGGTAAACAGGAGATAGTATAAATTAGTCGGCCCACATGACTTCCTTTACTTTCCCTGTCACACTCTAAAAACAGTTCATGAGATGGACTGTAGGACGTCGAGTCTGCAAATTGCTACTCCAAGGGTTAGAGACCACCCTGGTTCCGGTCCCTGCCTGTAAGAGGCAGCACGCCAGGCACGTCCTCCTCTGTTAATGGCAATGACATGCAGGCATCAAAAACAGGGCTTGGAGGACGCATTCTTTATTACAGCGTTGTCCTAGTCAGACAGCTACAACAACCACGGACAGAAAGTAATGACACACTACATTCTTGTCTGGTTAGTGGAAAAAAATGAAATATCATCGACAGTGGACCTATTTAGAGTCTCATAAAGAACCTTAAGCCTTCGCTTTGGCATGGAACCGTGCAATCGTACTACACGTCATGGTCTGTGACACCAGTGAACCCTGTTTACATTTGTATTGCACTCTCATCAGCTGAAGCTGTTTGAATCACTTTCTGCATATCACGGGTTGATTGAAACAAGAGAAGAAACTGCCTTGGGCCGTTTACAAAATTCTTCCTTATTTATGTACTGTCAACTCAAAGGTAAAGGCCCATATTTATACTTTTTGACGCTAAACTGCGCTAACGCAGTTTAGCGTCAAAAAGTTTTGCGCCGGCTAACGCCATTCTGAAGCGCCATGCGGGCGCCGTATTTATTGAATGGCGTTAGCCGGCGCAAGCAGACCGGCGCTGCCTTGTGTGCGCGAGAAAAACCACGTACACCAGGCAGCGCCGGCGTAGGGGGAAAATGGCGCATGGGTGTCTTAAAATGGGGCAAGTCAGGTTACGTCGAAAAAATCGTCGTAACCCGACTTGCGCCATTTATTTTCGACGCCCATCCCCCATCAACATGACTCCTATCATTGTAAAGATAGGAGTCATGCCCCCTTGCCCAATGGCCATGCCCAGGGGACTTCTGTCCCCTGGGCATGGTCATTGGGCATAGTGGCATGTAGGGGGGCACAAATCAGGCCCCCCTATGCCAAAAAAAATTATTAAAAAAAAAAAAAAAATACTTACCTGAACTTACCTGAATGTCCCTGGGGTGGGTCCCTCCAGCCTTGGGTGTCCTCCTGGGGTGGGCAAGGGTGGCAGGGGGGGTCCCTGGGGGCAGGGGAAGGCACTCTGGGCTCATTTTGAGCCCACTTGTCCCTTAACGCCATGCCTGACCCAGGCGTTAAAAAGCGGCGCAAATGCGCCGTTTTTAGCCACGCCCACTCCCGGGCGTCTCTTTTGCCCGGGAGTATAAATACCACGTAAAGGCCTGGGAGTCATTTTTTAGACGGGAACGCCTCCCTTGCATATCATTAACGCAAGGAAGGGGTTCACGCTAAAAAATGACGCACATTCCGGGAACTTTGGCGCTATTCGCCTCTAACGCCATAGTATAAATATGGCGTTAGTTGGCGTTAGTTTAGCGTCGAATTTGCGTCGAAAAAAACGACGCAAATTCGGCGCAAACGGAGTATAAATACGGCCCAAAGTACTTTTAAAATGTGCAAACATTCAGAAATGAAGTGAGTTTTAGCCTAAGTCAATCTAATCCAACAACACAACTTCTTAAGCCTTCACCGAGCTACGAATTGACCTTAATGAGCCCTTAACAACAGCCAGGAATCAACCTATTAATTTGTTTTAGGCGTGAGTGCAAAGCGCTCCCTCCCCTGCTGTAATTTCTCTTTGGGCTTCCAAACACACCCAGGTTCGTGGGCTAGCCTTTACTAGTGGAAGGCATGCATACGTCATGTCTTTTCTGGTGTTTAGCCCTCCTCGAGCGCACCAACCTACTACTAAAAACATACGAGGCTCAATGTTTTCCGTCTAATTTCTGGACTACTTTTTCTCTTTATTTCGCAGCGCAATCTCAGTGGGCAGCAGTCGAGCGCTTTGCATGATATCGATCCTGTTGCATAGGTAATTCCACTTTTGCCTTTTACATAGATAATTGCACTTTTGCCAGTTACATAGATAATTGAACTTTTGCCTATAGGTTTCACTGCGAGCAAACGTTTATTTCCCTTTGTGTGTTTGCTTATGGCAGCCGTCGGCTTGTTTTTGTGAAACTTTTACTTTTCAGATTATATAGCAAGAAAAGTCTGGTTAGTTATGTGAAACTGTTTTACTTTCCTTTTTCAATTTATGTGACAAGAAAAATCCAGTTAGAAGTTTACAATGCTAATAGCTCTAACTCAAGCAAACACGAGACTCATTGCATTGCAAATGCTCGTTTATTATTGTAAACACATCTACTATCCACTAAAATAATCACAAACTGATAAATCATTTCACAAAAGATGATGCGCCAAGTAGAATACTGCTGCACAACCATAAATAATGAATTTCAACAAATATCACATTTCCACCAGTGCTTAATTTTGACCATGGGTGGCCCCGTCGTCCACATTTCATGGATTTCTTGAGTCGATTACCCGCATAAAAGGATATCCATTATGAATTCTTATACCGGATTATGAAGGACTACACTCATCACAGCAAACTACAGAGGAGAAACTACCTAGTATGAAAGTAAGAGAAAACCTAGCAATACCAGCCCTTTCAGAGATAATGAGCCGCCAGTCTCGGATTACCAAAGTTGGTTGCCTCTTTCCACTCGCATGCTCCCATACCCCTCAAAATACCTACTTGAGTTCCGTCTTGCAGTCTCTTTAAAGAAACCACTGATGCCTACTCTTCTTTTGAGGATATGTCTAAATCCACCCCCACCGTCAAATAACATAACACTTTCCAGCTTTCCCCCAAAAAGTTACCAATATATTCCAACGTGGCATGCAATCTAAACGCTCATATGGAGATTGGGCAATACATTTGTTTTAAATCTCTCTCACCACAATCAGTTGTGGAATGAAAAGAGCTGGCCTAGCTCGAGCATGTCAACAAGACTGTTTATACTCGTCAGACACCATGGTTGTCTACTCAGCAGATACCCTTGCAGACTATCCTACTATTATGGAAAATATTGTAATAACATTTGGATTCTACATGTTCCCCCAATATCATCTGGTACATTACATATCAGTGTCTGGAATATAGTGTGTTTGGTCAACAGAGAGCTATACGGGGTCATGCCAAGGGTGGGACTTGCCATTCTGTCACTGCGGCAATTCCTTGGTAGATAGCAGACTAGAGTGCTGCTTTTAGGGTACCATAGGCTGTTACAACCACACCATCCGCTCATGGTCCAATACTAGTCGTAGGCTAAAGCAGTGCAAGGCTTTTTTAACCTTTTTTTTTAAAAACATTTTATCAGGGATGATTTTAGTGTTCAGTCTGGCAGTAGTCAGATTCTGACCTACAATGGCCTCAAGGATTTATACACCCCTGGATTTAGCCCTTTAGGTATTAACTATGCTAAATTAACTGCAAGCATTGATCCACTGCTCCTGAATTTGTTTATTTCCCATTTCAGCTTCCAGCATAAATTCAGGAGACAGTGATTGCATGCCCTCTCTCTTCTTAGCCTGCAGCCTGGTCTCTAAGCGTTGTGAAGACCAAGATGCTGAGATTTGTATAATAAAGAGATACTTCCAATAGTTTGTTGAGGACATGTTCTTGAAGGTGTGCATCATTTAACCCATCTGGCAATGACATTGAACCCTTGATTTGATTGGAAGGGGCACCTCCATGTCATATACGTTAAGGCAGCATTTTCCATTCTTAGAATTTACCGCTATCTACGTCTGGATGCTTTAGCACTATGGCAGAAATCTTCTGCAAAACGTTTGCCCTTTTATAGTTTTAGGTGTGGCAGTCTTGGCATATCTCTGCTTAATAAGTTTTATTTTTTACTTAGAAAGTAAAGTTTGTAAGCTTTTTTGGGTGCCCACGAAGATACCTCTATCCAATTTATTTGGAGCAAATTTAATAGGAACAAAGTTTAAGCTCAGGTACTATTTGGTGTAATGTTACGCTAGGGAAAGATGAATTCCTTTGCATCACGTGAGGGAGAATAGGTTTAAATCTCCATCATTAGAAAATCACTGTTGTGAAAAAAGACACATATAGTGTAACTCTGAGTTGACTTCAGATTAGTGGAATCCTAAAGAAATTATGTTTTGAGAACTAGAGTATTGCAAATTCAGCACTTTGTATGTCCAGCTCCTCCTTGAAACGTCCACAGAGTGTTACAGCACTATAGAGAACTATTGGCTTAGCTTATTTGTAAGTGTAGTAAGCGTTTTTCCCTTTGCTCTGCCTCCATAGCTGATTAAAAAGTTTCTAGCCTGCGACCACTCCTACGGATCCAACTGTGCTCCAAAGAATTTTAATTCTATTTTTTTGTTAATCAGTTTATCAAAAAATTGTATCTAGTATTTTAGTTTAGAGCAGATTGATTGTGACAACGTTGAGTTGTTTAGACATGTGTACCTCAAGAAGTAATGTTTTTGTAAGGACTATGAGTGTACTCGCAATCAAAAGAAGATCATCCACAGATATGAGATTACCTAAATTAATGCACGTGTAATTTAGGTGTACAATTATAGCAGTTGGCACTTCTGCTAAGGAGAGTATTTACCAGTGTTTCAGCCCATTAGACGTGGAGATTTTAAGAGGCACACCCTCTTTAATTATAAGCTTAATCGTTACCCGGGTACCAGTACAGTAAAAGGGATAAAACCTGTTTGATGTACAGTATTGAGAAATTGTGATAAAAAGAGTAAAACGTATCAACTATTCGCCTCTTTTGAGTGTAGTGAACATAGTCATGCCTTGTATCATGAACTGTTAGATACAATTCACACATTTAAGGCTTTTTGTTTCACTCACTATGTTTTAATCTAGCTATTATATTTTCTGTATTCCCATTCATTTATCAATGTTTTAAGCACATTTTCTAAAGGGTAGTGCCATATGACAACTGCAATCCAGCTTGTTAAATAGGAATCTGATTTGTGAAAAACATTATATATATTTTTTTTTAATCATAAGTCTTACTTAATTTGATAGACATGGAACAAAGTTAAAGCTTTAGTTTACAGAATATATGTTTCGTTAAGTTCAAAAGCTTTTGTCCTAACCATATTTAAACACATCAGTGCAGACAGCATGGATTACTGTAAAATATTTTGTACAAGATTGCCGAATTCGTTTTTAGCAGGCTTTTAAATAAAGAAGATGCAGTTCAGAAAAACAATAGGGGTGAAACAATTTTGTTAATGCCACTGCTGTCATTAGAAAGCATGAATGCCCGTCTATCTCCTAAACAAAATAATTTATAATCCAAACTACTGCACTCGAGCTCGTTAAAATCTCACATGTGCGAGGGAAACATCATTATTTTAGACCTAAATAAACGAGGATAACACAAACAGCCAATCTTGAGGTTATAAGATTATTCAGTCAAGAAACCCAGTAGGAATTGTCTTGACAATATTAACCCAACCAATTACCCTTCAAATGTAACACTAGATTTCATCAGAAGTCGAAGACATTCTTATTCTTGGCTTATGAATGTCCCCATGCTGCTCTCTCAGGCTTATCTAAGTTTCAGTTAATCCATTGTAGATAAATTCATAAATGCCTCTGAAGGGTTTGAGATGAGAAAATGACTATAAATAACTATAACATAAAATTAATTCAATTAATTAGATTATTGCGATACATGCATCATTTTCAAGTGTTTTCATCCAAAACACATTACTTCAAATCAATTAAAAATAACTTTATTCGTATGCTCAAGACATCCATAAAAGCACATACAATGTACAAAAACTTGATAATAAAAGAAGCGATAAAAACTTCATCATCAGATAGCTGCAGTAAACATCTAAGAGCAGACCTACATTGTATAACATGAAAAAAAACATATTTTTTAAAAGCAATATATAACAAAGTTTGCTGTGCCTGAGAAAAAATGTGCAAAAGAATGTAAAATGCAACATTGATTGACCTGACTTTTTGTCACAAGGACTGGGATTCTTATCAAGATTCTTTAGAAAGCCAAATGGGAAGCATAACAGGTATTTAATAGTGTCAGAGCTAAATATAAATAAAAGAGAACGCACCCAACAGCCAGAGCACGCGAAAGGTAATAATTTGAAAAATAAAAAAACAGCCAAATTTAAGTATACAGCAACACTAGTTTCACCTTATGCTTCTCTTAAGCACCTAGAGTGCTCAAAGTCATAAATGTTTTCTTTAGCAGTTACAAGACATAGGGTCCAAAAAGACAGACTGTTCTCCAGTCTTACTGTACTCATACTTTACATTTACCAGCCAGGGGGTGTGAAGTCCTCTATCAAAAGACAAGCAATCCCAAATGATATATTTTGTGAAAGCAGTCTCCTCGTTCCTCCAAATTGCAAGCCACAGTAGCAAAGGGCAAGCTTTAATCTGCTCCTCTATATAGGAAAAGCCCAAGCTCACTCGGACAGATAAAGTGTGATAAAGATATGGAGACGGAAAGGAGTTTCCCGCAAAACCTATTCTCCTCTTGCTGGATATTCCCACACTGCATAATACCCCATACCTCAGCCCCATTCATGGCATTTGGAATACATTTGGACTTATATACTTGTAACGGGGGTGAGGAGGCCACCTCCGGCAGGTTGCAAGAACCTATAGACTTGGACAATTTGGTTCTACGCTGCACAATATCTGGTGCCCAATAGAGAAGGTAACCCCAAGGTACAGAAAAATATTAGTACTACTCAAGCAATTTGATCCAATCAAAAGGCATGATAGTTGCTTACACCTTTGTCTACAGATCCAATGAGACCACAAAATCCACAAAGGCAAACACCAACTGACGCAGTGCCCTGGGGGGTGCTTGCCATGAGCACTGCGTCATCTGCATTCAATAGGGTTGGTAATAGTTTCCCTCTAATTTGTGGTACATCCTGGGTGATATGAGTTAATAAGGAGTGGAGCTCCTTGATGTATAAAATATATAATAAAGTGGCCAGCACACACACTTGTCCCACCCAACCCCACCCCACCCCCGGCTGATTTCAATGTCACCTGAAACCTCTGCCTGTGTACTGATACGGAACCTGGCCTTCATATCTTTATGTGTGAATGGAAGAAAGTGCACTAATGCTGCATCCAGGACACGCAAGATTATCAAGTTCTACAGCTTGGACCTATTCACACAGTCAAATGCAGATGATAGGTCTATGAATGCAAGATAAAGAGAAGATTGTTTGGCTATTGAATATTTGCCCAAGACCAGATTTAAATTTAGGCAATGTTCAATTTATTCCTGAACCCATATTTACAGGGGTATAAAACAGACTCAACCCCAATCCATTTTTTAATTCTGTTATAAATTACTTTCCCAAGGATTTTAGCTGACATATTTATTAACAATAGGGGCCTATAACAACCCGGGAGTAAACAATCTCCCCTTTTAAATATGGGGACAATTATGGAAGTGCTCCAGGAGTCCAGTGCAGACAAGATTGTTAAAAACTTTAGTGAGGAGAGGAGCCCAGAACGTGTCACCACTTTTCATCAAACCAGTTGGAACACCATCCATGCCTGGTGCCTTATTTCCAACACTTAATTTGATGGTATTCTTGACTTCAACAAGAGACACCTAGAAGCCTAACAGCTGAGTTTTATCAATAACAAAAATATCATCTGAAAAAGGCTCAGCATATACTATGGCAAAGTGCTCTTCCCAGGATTTACTAGTAATATGACAAGTAATGGAGTTCAGCGGCTGGTTTTTAAGCCTCAACTGTGAGAAACCAGCCCAAAAGAATTTATAATTTTTCAAATTATCTGCCAGCACTAATAAATCTCATTTATACATTCAATTACAATGGTCGTAACCTTCGTTTAATGCTTGTGCAGAAGAATCACTAATGCAGCACCCCTAGCTTTAGCTGCTAAAGCCGAGCGCAGTGCATGGTACGCTACTGAGCAGTCATGATTAAACCATCCAGGGGGATTCAGGATAGTACGTGAGGGCTTTTAAAGAGCTTTTCTATTACTAGAACACAGGCCAATGAAGGCCTCCATCACCTGGTGGTCGATGTTCTCCTCCAGTAGGACTAGCTTCACCAGTGCTTTCCTTCTCAGTCTCAGGTTTGTCTAAGGGAAAATGGTCTGCGGGCATCCTCGATAGAAGGAGAAAAACACAGGTAAGTTCTGATCCCTGCTTTCTACGTGTTTGTTGAAGTTAGTACTTTAGAGTTCCTGGCACCGATAAGCAATTCCTTTTCACCCCAGTGCAGTTAATTGTTGGTGCTTTCTTTGTTTATATGTGCCTAGGTATGTCACATTTTCCTGTATTGTATAAAATAAGTAGCAACCCGAAAGTCAGTTTTCCAAAAGAGCCTGATTAGCTGTGTGTCTTTTTTAAATCAGCAAAACAAAAAGAAACATTCGGGCACGTGGTGCTGCTTAAAAACGGTCGGGAGAGTACTCCAAAGTTAAGGAGTTCCCTTCTCTCCCGACATGCTGTGGTTGGTGCTCGTTTAGGCTGAACAGGACTCTTCCCACTAGTGTAGTCCCCAGCTCGCACTTTTTCCCTTGCGACACCACAAACGGTTATGCACCTGTGTTAGCCGGGTGAAGCATCCTGCCAACAGCCTTGTCGTGGATAGCTGTCACTGTCCGCCTCCTGGCTTCCTCCCATTCCTGCCCTGGTTCTTCTCGGTCCTTTGGCCATGCGACCCAATTCCTACTGGGCTTGCTCCTTTCCTAATGCGTTGCTGCAGTCCCTGCGGGCATCCGCTCATGAAAGATGGCTCCCCCCCAGAAATTCAGTCTTTTGGAGTTGAGTCAGAAGTATTTTAGACATCTTCTGATGCATGACTGGGAGTTTTTTCATGAACATCTGAGTAGGCCCAGATACCTCAGGAAGAGGTGCGGTTGGCAAGACTTTAAGAAACGTGTTTGTTCACAAATGTAGGTTCAAACGTCAACTAGAAAATACAAGTTTAACATCCAGGTAGCTCAATTGGGACCCCAAGTTTGCGATGCACCGGCCGCTCCTCACCCGAAGCCGGGCTCAGCCTGCCCTCAGCTGACGATAAGCTCCAGCAGAGCCTGGCAGCCTCTGGCCCTCTTCCACTGCCCGCGGCCTTGGAGGCACAGTGCGCGCAGCGGTACCTGCACTCCCTTTGTTGCGCCTTCAAGGGAGAACACACAGGAGAGTGGCCCGGGAGAAGCGCCCCTGTGGCTGACACATTACTTGATGAAATCACTTTTATTACCCAACCTAAGATGGAACTCATTTGTATAGTCTCTTTGTACTTTCATAGTAGAAACAGTGGCTCTTATGTTGCAAACACTTTTGGGTGGTACTTTAGCCAATGAAGGCACATCACTGCCCTGTGTAAAATGAATTAGTCTTTGCCATACCCAGCACTCTATAACTCAGTGTCAGCCAAGTGCTGCAGTCATATCACATGGTAGTCTTAAACTATTGGAAGTGGAGAGCCTAATCTTGAAATCCAAGGCCAAGTATATTTGCTTGGGTCACACGCAAATGGAACTTTGTGCTGCTTTAGGGAAGATGTCTGCTTTTGTCTGTTGCTTTAGACCATCATGCAGTGGAAGGTCAGGGTGTCTGTATAACAGCGATAGATGATTTCTGAGGAGGAAATCTCTTCCGCCCATAAACGTCCTTCTGCACTTTGAGGAGAAATGGTATGAATGTGAAATGGTCCAATTCTTATGTCGGGGCACAGGTGAGTCCTGTATAAATATTAATGTTTAGGAAAGTGAAGTGTTACTAGAATCCACCTGGAGCTTAGTTACTTAACTTGTTCTGAGTTGCAGATCTAGTGTTATGAAAGGAGTCAAATCTTTGCAGAGCTTTCTAAATGTCAGTTTTAGTAATATAATAAAAGTTTGAAGCACTTAAGTTACTAAGTTACACTTAGATGCATACATTTGGGCTTATGATCACTTAGTGCCCATTTCTATTCTTATAGTCAGTGTTTACAGATTTCTATCAGTGTAAATCTTCTACATATGCAGAAAAGTTTACCTTGGCTTTCGTTTCGGCATTACCAAGTTTGTGACAGTGGGGGTAGGGAAAGGAAAGAAATGGTTACAGTTCAGCAGTGAGCAGGGAAAAACTCTTGATAACATCCTCAAAGTGTTAACATTGTGAATGCTGCAAAAATGAACGGACTCCCACTTATGAAGCATACAACTAACGTTAACTACTCATTCAAAATGCAGGTGCAAATGTATGTCCTGGATATGGAAAGGACAGGAACAGCCAAATGTTTACTGTTTTTTTTTTTTAAGAAGCGGTCTATCAACAAAAATAATTTTCTTTCTGGAAAAAAACATGGCTTTCATAAAATACTTTAAAATGCACTATAATCACATTCCTGAAACAGTTTTGCCTTACAACAGTTAGGAGTCTGGTGGCCCAGAAACATAAATGCCGTGGATTCCCAGTGTAAGAATCTGAAATTCAGTTTTAGCAAATTTTCACCACAACTGTACATTTCGGAGAACCTAAACTTAAGCCGCCTCAAGTAGATGTGTAATTTGTTTTTAGCAAACGCTAGCATGTTTGGTTAAACTGTGACTATAAGGAACTTTATTAAATTATTCCCTTACATTAGAAGCCTTTTAAATATTAGTGAAGCTTTTCTCAGCCATATATGGTTAAGGGCTATAGTTTTGGAAGATGTCTTTCATTAGATTGGTCTGGGCTTCCCCTTCATGCCCCCAGTTTGCCATAGGTATTGGCCATTCAGAAGAAATGCATTGCATTCACCTTGACTGCCACAGACCCGCCATGGGCAGATATACCATGGGCTCTGTGTTTCTGGTCCCACTAGAATAAGCATATACCCGACAAGAAGCCTTGTTACTTTGATTGGCCCAAACAATGAGCTGCTGGACTATCCAGAGAAAAGAGCAGCTGCCGTGACTTGGAGAACTGGCATGAAACACAGCTGACATAGAACCGAAGGAGAACTTGGAGGACCGAAATGATGCACAGCTAGCATAGACATGAGGGACAACTTGTGAGGAGAACCTCATCAGGAACCACACGGCCCAACAGCCAAGCTAGACTGGACTGAATCCATAAAATATCTTAGCAACACTATTAAGGGAAGGCCAAGAACATACTGGAATCCCTGAAGCACTGTACCTGCTAAACAGCCTCCACTGCAACTTTACACTGCTGTTTGTAAACAAGCTATAAATTCTGCAGTGAGCAGCTGAGCTCGTGGTTCAATGGTGGATAGGATTACGGCTCAAAGAAGCCTAGACTGCCTCAACCCCCTTTTACAACCCTTTGAGATTTGGTATTTCCATTTGTGAGCCTTGGAGGAGCTCAAGTAGTAACCCCTTTTGCTATGGTTTCCTGGTATAAACTCCTGTGGATAATGCTAGACGATCTGAGGCCAGAGCCATTGAAAATACCACCATGCAGCTTATGTTTCAGGCCTACATATGTGGAGCCTCCAGCGTTTCTGTGATTTATTTATTTATAACCACCCTACCTATTCTACGTGTTCCCAACTTCTCTGGCTGCGCATTGATATTATTATGTGTAAATATTGCATCATACTGTCCTGGGTTCCAAACCAACAACTCCACCCAGGAGCAAGCCATGAACCCTCACCATACCAACATTTGATGTGTCACTTGCACTAAGAGAGTACTTGCTTATCTAGTTGGGCAGCAATTGTATGTAGGGCCTTTGGACCCCAATAGCAAACAACCATATTCATCATAGATATTGCCCAGTAAACACTGTTTGACCCACAACCAAGAAAAGGCCTCTAAGTCCCTAGTATCAAAGGACAGACACCTTAGCAGGGGGTCTTGAAATCACCACAACCTGAGTTGGACAACTTCAAGGCCATAAAGCCTTCAGCACTAGAAACACTGTTGTCTATGGCTTTTCTAGGGACATGATGGATGTGGGAAATATAATCCCAATCAAGTGGCAAAACAGATTTCCTTTTCCTACCTAAGCCCCAGAGAATGATAATGTAGGCATCTCTGCTTATGACTGAATTGTTTTCTTCTCCCTCTTCCTTCGGGCCTGCTTCTTTTGATTTGCTGCATTTAGAGCTTCTTGCAATAGTTGGTGAGATATGTGCCACATCTTCTGTGCCTGGCTTTGTGTGTGGATGACCTTCCTGCTGCCCTAATTCAATTCTTGTGATTGTGCCCATCCATCTCTGTTGGGTTTCTCACTACATTTTGTCTCTGAATTAAGGCAACTGCAGCCTTCAAGATAGAGTCCAATATAGCAGCTAGGGTAGTCTTCATTTGGAGGTGCAGAGATGACAGAGAAGGTTGGGTTGTGTGGGCTGTGTGATGGGGTGTTTTTGACCACTTGGTAATGGATGCTTCTATTTTGTAGCTGAATGTGGACATTCTCCATGTTGCTGGGCACTCTGGGAAGGAAACAAAGAGTAGCAATCTGTCACAGTGCACTGCCTGCTAAAATGCTGTTATGGAAAACCCTGTATTAGGTTTAGCTTGAGAGGAGGCTCATAATGTCATTTATTGTTCAATAATGTACACATTTGCTGGCGCTAGGGTACAGAGGGTGATTTGGGTTGCAGGTCTGGTTACACAATTGTGTTACTACTTGTAGTGGTACATAACCATTGTTAGGTAAGAGATTATTTATTGCATGGGTAAAAAGGATGAAGTAATTGGTCATCGTGTCCCATAAGCAAGCACATGAGTGATAGATAGGGCATCTTTTATTGCAGAGTTAGGACAGATTGCCAGCCTTCAGGGGGCATGGAGTCTTTATTGAAGAGATTGCAAATATTTCTTTGAGTAGCAATGAAGAGGGACATTTGACCGTATGAAGCCAGTCACGGAGGAGAGGCCAGGGCATAGGGAAATGGTCATGAGAAGAGACCCAGGTAGAGCTAACTGCCTTAAGCAGCAATATCTGAACAACACCTTTCCTACTCTTCTCAAAAAGTCCACAAACATGAAAAATTAGATCCTATTCTTCCATGAAATGTTCTAGACAAACCTGCCCTACAAGATTGACTTGTTCCAATAGACTATTTACTCTTGTCTTGACCATTGGATGAACCACATTCCACTTTTTCAATGCTCTTCCCATGACTGGCCAGCACCACTTCTCAGTGTTTCCATTGACCAGATGCAACCGAAGAGGAGTGAGGTGGTAACCCATTTTGCAGGGAAGGGTGGCTGTATAAATGCAATTTGTGATTTATTTTGCTTCTTAACATCAACATACAAGAATACTGAAAACCATTTGCATCTTTTTTTCTCCAGGTACGGCTGGGGAGAAAATTGCTTTTGCTGTTATCACTGTTTCACTCACGACAACTCTTATGAGTTCGGGTTGGACAAGGATAGATAGGTTATTTGGTTATCCAGGAGGGTCCCCAACAACGTGTGATGGGGGTAGGTTTCACACTTTTGCACGCACTTTTTTAACCAGATGATCGTCATGTAGGTTGATGTATTTGTGTCTGGTTTGGTGTAGTCTATTCCAATGAGTGACTGCAGATGTTATTTTTAATGCTAAATAGTGAAACCTTGCTCTCACTTTCTATTAAATATGATGCATTGTGTAAACAATGTGAGTCAAAGTTTCCACAAAAGATTATGTTTTCAATCTTCACTTTTGGTAGAATGGGCCACAGCTCAAAATTTCTGTAAACTAACAGTGCCTGCTTCTGACCTGGGGAGCAGCACTTTCAGGACAACCATTGAGGTGTCCCAGGGGGCTGAAGAACACGAGGCCCAGATTCTGAAAGGTGTCATGCAGTGCAGTGCAGCATCCAAAACCTCCCCTCTCCCTAGCCCCGGCGCAGATTTCAGCTGCAGTGCACCACGCACACACCATAGCACCACAGTGCTAGGGTGAATTTGTGAGTCTAGCATAGGTTTTCTGCAGGAAGGTTACCCTTCCTGTACAAAATACTATGCCTAGACAAGTGGAAATGCTTTTCCTACTTTGTATGTGTGCTGTAAAGTGCAGGACACATGCAAAGTCAGAAAAGCATGGAGGAATGAAAAAAATTCTCAGTTTAGCGCCTGCCTTTCAAAGGCGTTAAATTTGGGCACTGAACACTTTTTTCTGATGTTTCACAATAGGATTTAGCATCAAAAAGCATGGGTGATAGCACGGGCATGCCCATGTAACACCCTTGTAACACCTCCTTGATGCTAAGTAATGTAAAGCAGGATTTCATGCTGCTTTGCATTACTTTGCTACACAAACCATTGCAAATACCTATTTGCGTTGGTTTGTGAATGCCAAAAAAATGTCAGCGTTACAAAAGCAACGCTAAACCGACGCTAACCTTTTGAGAATCTGGGCCCACATGTCCCACCAAAGTAATAGGTGCTTTTCGTGGCTATACTCTGATTCGAGTTGGGGTCTTTATCAAGACATCCACCGATGTCAGGAAAAGACACCCACCATGCTTTTCCTACCACCTATTTTTGTTAGTACGTTCATGTGATTAATTTAGTTGGTCACTTCTTTTTCCTTTTCAAGGCACGCGTTCCTTTTTATGCCCTTATTCTGACATTTCTCAACAGGCCCAGCTTATCCCTTTATTTGTTCTGAAAGTAGAGGTCTGCTATTTCTGTAGCATCTATACCTACCCGTTGAGGAAGGCGAATTCAGAATTTTGCAATAATTGAGCTGTTGTTGTGAGACGTTTTTGAAAATGGCTGCATGCAAGACATCTTTTTTCTTTTGAAAAGGCTTGCATAGTGTTGATTCATCTTGATAGTGGTTAGCCCTAACAACATCTTTACCCTGAGGCTCGTGTACAAAGCATAAGCATATCAGCACGACAGATAACCTTTTGAGGAGCTCCTGGAATGCGTTGTAAGGGATATAAGACCTTTCAGGTGTTTCTTTGTGATGATGAAAGTGATTCCTGACCCTATTAATTGTTTTGGATTATTTAGGCTAACTGAGGACACTGAATCTGTCATTACACAATAATTACTCACACAACAAGCTCTTGCAACTGCTTAGTCTAATAGCACTATGGTTCATTTTCATTGTCTATCCTTATCACCTTTAGTGGCTGCGTGTTTTAACAGTGGTTGCGCAATTTAATATAAATAAAACATTAGTAAAAGTGCACACAAGAAACATAAATTTCTGTTTGCACTAGCAGTACATGAATATGACTGAAACATTGCTAATGCGTTCCCATTTTTTAAATTTGGGGTCGATTCACAAAAGGTGAGAAGGAGTAATATAGTAGAACACTTTTATATTATTTTAAATACCTTTGTGATTGGGGACTTTTGTGGTTTGCAATGTGATAAGAGTGTTTCTTGATGAAGCTTGCAGCATATAATTTAGAGCATAATTACTGTCTCAAAATGTCCTGGATAAAGTGGGAATCAGTCACTGAAAACATTTGGCTCCCATTATTACTTTAATTTCGGGGGTTCCTTTCAATACATACTAAATTATATGGATGACCATTTATCTGAGTTTTGTATGAGGAATCTATGCATCGTACAAGAAGTTAAATTTATATTGTACTTCAGTATGAAGACGCAATACACTTTTGACATAGCTAAATGTAATCCCAGAATTGTCATTATTGCAGATCGATTTCCCACAATCTCAGTTGTTTCTAATAATGTACGGACAGTCTTTGTGCTATTGGTGTCTCAATAAGCTTTGGAGAGCTGTCCAAAAAGTCCGACACGTTTGGCTATGATATTTTAATCATATTCTTGTATACAACGAAGTGGTGTCCACATTTGACATGTGATCACTGTTTAACCAGAAAACTGATGTCACTCATTTGTATTTTTTGTACAGGTGCCTAGAACTATTGTAATCCATAACTGCTAGTTAATCTTCTATATTTGTAAAAAAAAAAAACTGGTTTTGCCCTCTGAAACGAATGTTGATACCTTGAAAGTTGGGTGTTATGATGCACAGCTGTAAATTGCTTGATTTCCAGCGAGAAATATTGAGTATGGGAATGGGCCACAGCAGGTGAGCACATTGTGAAATCATTTATACATTCAATTACATTGGCTAGTAAGAGCAGTACCAAGACATTTGAAGCGACTCCATCCCTTTAATTGTTTCAGTTACAATGTTGTTTTAGCCAAGTCCAGTCTGCTTACCACATACAAATACATTTATTTGTAATTGGATATATTTTAAAGAGATCATAATTGTAATATTATTTTGACTGTAAATAGTAAAGAAACTTAATACCTACGTTTCAATTTTATCTCGCATCTTTCCGTTTGTAGAACATTTTTTTGCTCCATTGCTAATCCCAGCTGTCAGATATCATGATTGAGTATTCAGATATAACAATCTATGTAAATTATCTCAACGCAAATGGTCTTTGGTAGATACAGGTTAATTTAAGTGCGGGTATAAAATATAGCCTGGTCCAATAAGTTTGCAACTATGCTTCAAATATATTTGCAAGTATGAGTCTTTCACCCAGTATTTATCTAAGTGTCTTTAGCTGAAATTGGATCCGCTGTAACTTACACAGAGATAATGACAGCAATAACCTTTCTGGGAATAATAGAAAATAGAACTATGCTTTGAGTCAGGAAGTATTCTGTAGTGTTCTATAGCACTGGGTCTTAAATATAGTTTGGCGCAAGCTTTCAGTCCAGTGTGTCTTGCTGTCTTGAATCATTTTGCCAGTTTTGTGTGACATCTATTTTTTTAAAATTTTGTACAGTGTATTTAGTTTCCTTATTTCCAAGTACCTGACTTGGACTCTAGTGCAAGTCTTCATAGCAATATGGTGAAATCCTTAAATGTCCTGCTTATAGAATCCCTGCCTATTCTTCCAAAATGTCTGTCATCTGTATTTTACTCAATACATGAATTCCTGTCCCTATTAATTATATTGGATTATTTAGGTTTATTTAGGATTATGTAAGCGTCTGGGTAATCTACACCTGGTTCCTTGTATTTGTATGTCCAGGTTAGGCAACAATATTTGATACTCTACTCCTGATTCCCTGTATTTCTATGTATTCTTTTTTATTATTCCTGTAGGTCTAAATTTTTGAATCTGTCCTTGACAGTCCAATAAAACAGCGGCATGACGTGAAATAGTTAGAACTTGCCATTTAACTTTGGAATCCTTTCCTGAATTTGCACAGTCCTGTCTGTCACCAAATTTATATTTGGCACTCAATCACAGACAAAATGCTGCAGTGAAGTATAATTTCCCGTAAGCATAACAAATATCTAGATATGTACCCTGGAGTGGCTACTGGTCTACCCCGTTAACCACAAGAGTCATGTTTGTTATGCAGAGCTTTAGTCTAGTTGATATATGAAGAACCTTTTTTAAGACTATGTACATATTAGTTCATGAATGGACAGAGATGTTTTCCAGTGACTAAGCTGCTGACCTTAGACCCAGAGGATTCCATTACTGTCTTTAGCAAGGGCAATGTAATCGTAAAAATCAGGATTTTATGTTAAGTAAGTACATATTATGAACATCACATAAACAGAACTGTTTCATGTAAATCATCACGTGTGTTGGAATAAAGAGGTTATTGGTAATGTAGTTGGCTGCTAACTGAAGGCTAACTGAAGCCATGTTTGCACTATATCAGACACAAATGTAAACCTAAAACAGGATAATATCAGTGTTTCTACAAGCCATGATCTGAGGAATAGCCGCAGGATGACAGGAAGTGTTGATACCTCTTCTCTGGTATGTTGTTAAGTCAGAGCCACTGTTTCATTGTAAAGGTTTCAGCAGTGACTTTCAGCAAGGGCCTGACTCCAGTAATATTGCAGTATAAAGCGTGAGTACAAATCATGTAGACAGAAAAATGTAAAAGGTATAGGGGCATGATCGCACTGCCATCTAGCATTATATGCAGATGTATTTTTGAATAGAACAATTAGTTTTTGTTTCATCACAGGTTGACAAATGCCACAAACCCTATGTAGTAAAGTTTTTACACTCAGTGGTGAAGTTGATGCAATTATCACTAGCCATGCTACAAAGGACCAGCCTCTTATATTAAGACACTTGGAGATAAACTTATTTGCAGATGATAATAAATGTACTTTGTCAAGTGCTATAACAAAGATTAAATCATATTTCTCTGAGTTCCATTGTCAGTAACTTACCCACAGTACCAAATCTCATATCTTTTTTAAAAACACCAGCTTTCTAAACTTCCAATTCATGTTATGTGATTGTCAAGAAAGTTGAAATAATTCATCCAAAGGATATAAATAAATAATTGAATTTCTTTTCAAAAAAGTATTCATGACATTAAAATAAAGTTTAGATTGTTAACTAAAAACCTTCGAAAGTTATTTAGACCTTTTCAGGAATTTTCTTTTTTTTCAAAAAAAGCTTTACCCATACTTTCTAGTTTTATTATAGCAAAGCTCAGCTTTTTTAAAAGTATTTCAAATTTTTTAGGAGTTTAATTACAATTCATATCATTGATGAAAAGTCACAAGTAATCCTTTTAACTGCAAACATTTTTTATAGGTTATAAACGTTTAGGATAACACTGTTAGAAAATTTCAAACTGCATACTAAACTGTTCCATCACTTTTAACATACTAAAGGTTATTTTTACATTTTAAGACAGTTGAATAATTTACTCAAAGTAACATATAGAAGCATTTACCTACAGTAAAAAATACATTTTTCCATTTTTGCAAAGGTATAAAATATAGTTATACTTATCTCTAACATACAAACCCAGTCTTTTTTTCTAAGCCCTTAAAATTATTTAAAAAATGTTCAGTATTATTGGGTTGTTTTGTGAAAAAAACTTACCATTAGCTTTGTAGCATTGCAAAAACCTGACATTGTTTTTAAGGCACTGTAGCAAGTATGTATAAAGGGCATAACAACTAGAGACGACATTTCTAACTTTATTAACGTTATGAAAGAGATTTTAGCAAACATAAGCCATAAGGTATTACAATGAATTTAATACCTTATGGCTTTGAGGCAGCATTTACCAGGCTAATGGATATTTACCCAATAGGAACACATTTCTCTCCATTATTATTATCATAGATCCTTGACCTAGGTATCCATTGTTTCCATGTTAAATATTGCAGAATCAAAAGGGTGAAAATGTTATCATGGAATTATGTAGATAGGGATCAAAATTCTGTTGTCCTAGCAAAAAGAAAGACAAATCATGCCTCATATAATAGTCTTTTGAAAATAAGGCAACATTTAAGACACTGGAATGTTTGCAAATTTTATAAGAAGCAGCATCTAGCTGCCATTTTAGCAGTAGAAAATTGCTGCTGTATGTACTTAAGATTGCTAAGGCATAATACAGAAATCCTTGAAAAGGGACGTTTAGCACCATATCTTCATTGACACCTTCAGTTTCCAAGCAGTCAGATGTGATGCTCAGATATAATTTTTGTAAATATATTTGTTATGTTGATCTCTCAGGAATCATGAAGCACAATGTAAGGGCTGGAGACTGGAATTAGGTTATAAGTAAAAAAACAGAATTTCAGGAACCTCCAACAAACAGAACTATTTATATGCCACTTAGCTGACAGAGTAACCAAATAGTGTAGCAAAGTAGCCTCTTTCTAGCATGGTTACCCCCACTTTTGGCCTTTTTGTGAGTGTGTGTCAGTGTGTTTCTGCTGTGTCACTGGGATCCTGCTGGTCAGGATCCCAGTGCTCATAGTTTATGGCCTTATGTGTATGCCTGTGTAGTGCCTAACTGTGTCACTGAGGCTCTGCTAATCAGAACCTCAGTGCGTATGCTATCTCTGCTTTTAAATTTGTCACTGTAGGTCAGTGACTTTATTTACCAATTTCAATTGGCATATGGACCCCCTTATAAGTCCTTAGTAAATGGTGCCTACGTACCCACGGCATTGGGGTTCCAGGAGATCCATCTGGGCTGCAGCATTTCTTTTGCCACCCATAGGGAGCTCAGACAAACCCTTACACAGGACTGCCATTGCAGCCTGCGTGAAATAGTGCACACACTATTTCACATCCATTTTCACTGCACTTAAGTGACTTATAAGTCACCTATATGTCTAACCTTCACTTGCTGAAGGTTAGATGCAAAGTTACTAAGTGTAAGGGCACCCTTGCACTAGCAAAAGTGCACGACATACTTCAGGGCCATTTCCCCGGACTTTGTGAGTGCGGGGACGCCATCACACGCATGCACTACATATAGGTCAACAACTATATGTTGCTTCACAATGGTAAGTCTGAATATGGCCATGTAACATGTCTAAGATCATGGAATTGTCCCGCCCATTCCAAATCTGGTATTGGGGAGCCAGTTCCATGCATCCCGGGTTCTCCACCATGGACCCCCAGCACTGCCAAACCAGCTCTCTGAGGCTTGCACTGCAGCTACAGCTGCTGCCATCTCACAGACAGGGTTATCTCCTCCTGGGGTCTGGGCAGCCCAGTCCCAGGAAGGCAGAACAAAGCATTTCCTCTGAGACAGGGTGTTCACCATCTCCCTTTGGAAGTAGGTGTTACAGGCTGGGGAGGGGTAGCCTTCCCCAGCCTCAGGGAATGCCTTGAAGGGCACAGATGGCGCCCTCCTTGCATAAACCATTCTACACCGGTTCAGGGACCCCTTTTCCCCTGCTCTGGTGGGAAACTGGACAAAGGAAAGGGGAGTGACCACTCCCCTGTCCATCACCACCCTAGGGGTGGTGCCCAGTGCTCCTTTAGTGTGTCCCAGACTTCAGCCATCTTGCTTTGCAAGGTGTGGGGGCACTCTGGAGGGCTCTGAGTGGCCAGTGCCAGCAGGTGACATCAGAGACCCCTCCTGATAGGTCCATACTTTATAAGGTAGCCAATCCCCCTCTCAGGGCTATTTAGGGTCTCTCCTGTGGGTTCTCTTCAGATTCTGCTTGCAAGTTTCCTTCAGGAATCCTTTGCAACAACTTCTGACCTCAGATCAACCGCAGCCTGCTCCAAGAAACGCTGCAACTGCAACAAAGTGTCTACAATAGACACTTTTCTTCAGCAACCTCAGCTCCAAGTCAGCAACTGCAACAGTTTCCACAGTGTGCATGCTCTGGGGACTCCCTGCCTTCATCCTGCACTAGAAGAAACTAAGAAATCTCCTGTGGATTGATGGAGTTACTCCCCTGCTCCAAGCAGGCACCTTCCAAGGGGACGACTGGTACCCTGGGACTCCTCACAGCGACAAGCGTGCTCCTAAGGACACAGAGGGTAGACATCTTCGACATAGACTGTCCTGCTGACACAATTTGGATGAGGTAATACCTTGCCTTACCCCTTGGAAATGGGTCTTCTTCACCTCCTGAGGCCTCTGTGCACTCTTTGCAGCCTGACCCAGGTCCCCAGCACTCCTTCCTGCGCTGCTCAACTCGCTGTTGTTCTCTGGCGGCGTGGGACCTTCTTTTGTTGTGCTGCATCAACTGCGTTTTGCACCTCCATTGAACCTGGGTCCTGCGGCTCCTGGGGGTGCCGGCTAGCATTCTGAGGGCTCTCTAAAGTGCTGAGAGCCCCCTCTTCCTCCACACACAGAGTTGAGGCCCCCAGGTCCCTCCTAGGTCCATCCAGCACCATTTTGACACAAAACACACTTTTGTCGTAGTCAAGGCTTGTTGGCACCTTCCAACATGAAATCTCATCTGCAACGATCTTCACGCCGTGGGACATCTTTTGCATCATGCAGGAACCCACTGGCATCGCCCTATGGTGAATTCCTGCAGTCTTCGACTAACCAGGGACTCTTGTTTTGCACCCTCTTCTGGGTTGGCAGGGGAACCTCTCCTTCCTGGAACTTCTTTCGACTTCTGGACTTGGTCCACTTCTTTTGCAGGTCTTCAGGTCCAATAATCCAATAGTTGTTCTTTGCAGACTTGGTTGGCTGCTGCAAAATCCCAGAATCGAGGTGCAGTGTGTCCTAAATAAACTTGCAGTACTTTAATCCTGCTTTTCTGGGCTCTGGAGGGGGGTAATTTACTTACCTTTACTGTATTATTACTCTCCCATTGATTCTACACACACTTCACTTGTCTAGGGGAGAATTTGTGATTCACATTCCACTTTCTTAGTATATGGTTTGTGTTGCCCCTAGACCTATTTTCTCCCATTGCATTCTATAGGATTTCCTACTGTTTGCATTGTTCTATGACTACTTACTTGTCTAATTTTGGTGGCTAGTGTATATATTGTGTATAATACTTACCTCCAGAAGGAGTATTGTCTCTAAGATATTCTTGGTACTATGTCACCCAAATAAATACCTTTATTTTTTAGTAACAGTGAGTATTGTCTTTGCTTGTGTATAAGTTCTGTGTAACTATAAGTGGTATTGCATGAGCTTTGCATGTCTAGTTCAGCCTAAGCTGCTCTGCTATAGCTACCTCTATCAGCCTGGCAGAACACTACTACATTCAGTAAACAAGGGATTACTGGACCTGGTGTAAGGTGTAAGTACCCAAGGTTCCCACTACAAACCAGGCCAGCCTCCTACAAATAGTAAAAAGTATAGAATATTGGTTAGTATCTCTGATGAATCTGAATTAATTCTATTCAGCTTTGAATTGCACCCGCCTATATTTTTCTGTATAAGTGAGTATTTGACAGTAGCATCATGGTGGGGCGCTAGGCATTACAAATAAAAAACATAATTTGATAGATGTATAAATAAAAGGGTGTGATACCTTTTTAGGTTTTCCAAGAGATTGCATTAATAATGACTGATGGCAGACGCCAACATTAGATTACTAAAGATCTTCCCAATGTATAAAAAGTGAAAACATATAAATATCACATACTACTGTGTTGTGGATCTAAAGTTTCTGAAAATCTGAGCCAAGGACTGCCTTTACAACATATACTGACTAGGGAAAAATATTATTAAAAATATTTGATTCTTATCCAGGCATTACCTACCACCGTATAAACCTGAACACCGAAAATTATATGTTCATCCTGACTGTCAGACATTTTCCCTATACCTTCAAGTCACAGAGACAACTCAGTAATGTCAAAGAAGAGATTGCTAGTGCACCTTAATACTCACAACTCTCGAAACACCGATTGTGACAGAGGGTTGGTTTCTCAAGCCTTATTGCCTCTCTGAACAGCTTGTTTGAGGAGTCAAGATTTTGCTGAAGGGTGGCGGTGTAAAGTTGAAGTCTAACAGTTATCAAAGTTACAATCAAAATAGAATGTCCAGCCAGCATTATTTTGTATAAAATGAATAACATTTTCATAGGACCTTGAATATGTTTTTTAAAACATAGACAACAAGAGGTAGGCCACGATTTAATAAACAATAAAATGTCACCATTGAAATGTTGTACCAACACTAGCTACCTACTTTATAGACAATGCATTCTGTGTACCATAACCAACTTATTGGGATTAATAGCTATTTCATTAATAGAAGATTGCAATCCTCGTTCCAAAAAAGTGCTTCCTACTAAATAGTTCAGTCACTAACTGACTGCCGTCCCTAGGACAGTTGCACAAAGCAAGCAATGCAAATGATGCTTCCTTTGAAGAAAGAAAGCACGATTCAGGTGAAATAAAATCAAGTACAGAGTTGTTCGACCATAAATCCTACTTTACTTCTCTGTTCAGGGTATGGCTCTGTTGTCCTTTTAAAGTTAGATATCGTGTGACCCATGGGTGATACTGGCACAGGATCAATACCTACATGTTAAAGGATGTGCTAGTTCTAGGACTAAACTGTAATTATACCAGGGTCAGATTCTTGGGTGGAATATTGGGTGTGAACCAGGCACAAACCGTGCTCTCATGGACAGTGCAGGACCTGTTTGAAGTTCTGGATGCACCTAGTTCAAGCCAGCATGGTGCAGGATCTTTCATTAGCAAGGCTTGGACAGTGGAAGTGTGTCCTGGACACCCAGCTTCCATAATCCAGATCACTAAGGCCGGTGATCAGCTTGTGCTTATGCTATGGTAGATGGAAGCTATTGGTACAAGTCAAAGGACGACTGGATGACTCCACAAAGTTGGAACTACAAAGAAACATAAGGGAGCGTACTCGTCAAGCACAGTCACCACTCAACATACGTACACTATAAGAACAATCTTATGCTACACTCCATCAGTTCTGGTTAAGTGTATCAAGGGCTTTTTGATGCCTTATGCTCACATCTTAGGAATCTTTGAGCTGACTAGAGGCATTTGCATAGGCAAACCAAACAGTTGCAACAGGGCAGAACAGTAGTGCTTCAACAGGGCATCAGCTTTAGTCTTCAACTCTGGAAATCAACAACCTGCAGCTCACCATTCACAGATAGCTCCCTAAATGGGTCCAATCAAATCTGAGTCAATGGAAATATGTCCATTGCTGGAGTGAGTTTTGAGATTATAGTCACAGCTATTGGCAGTTGGACAAGTATCCCATTTGTTAAAATAAATCCACGTAATTTGGTTGCTGCATAGTTTATGTTTTTAGAGAAAGTGCTTGGGAGAGCAGGCCCTGCCCTCCTCCCAGAATACCCTACAAAGGTTGGTGTGTATAATATTTAAGGCAGGTACAGCCCTGTTAGACGTGGCATCCTTGGCGTGGTCTCCCCTAACTTTATGCCTCTGTTTCCCAGGTTGTTGATATGTGCTGGACTCTGTTTTTGCTGTTTTTTGTTACTCTGGGCACTTTATCACTACCATCCAGTGCTAAAGGGCAAGTGCTCCTCTGTAAAATCTATGTATAATTGGCTTTCCACGATTGGCATACTTGATTTACTAGTAAGTCCCTTGTACAGTGCACTAGAGGTACTTAGGGCCTGTAAATCAAATGCTACTAGTGGGCCTGCAGCACTGATTGTGCCACCCACATAAGTAGCCCTGTAAACATGTCTCAGAACTACCACTGCAATATCTGTGTGTGCAGACTTGCACCTCCAATTTGACTTGGCAAGTGTACCCACTTGCCAGGCCTAAACCTTCCCTTTTTATACATGTAATACACCCATAAGGTAGGCCCTAGGTAGCCCCATGGGCATGGTGCAATGTATGTTAAAGGTGGGACATGTACTTATGTGTTTTACATGTCCTGACAGTGAAATACTGCCAAAGTCAGTTTTCACTGTTGCAAGGCCTATCTCTCTCACAGGTTAACATAGGGGCTGCCTTTAATTGTTATGAACGCGCAGATTCCCTTTGGGAGCAGATAGAAATATGGACTTTAGGGTCTCTGAGCTCACATTTTAAAAATACATCTTGTAGTGAAGTTGGTTTTTATATTGTGTGTTTGCAAATGCCACTTTTAGGTATTTTTTCGCTTAAACCATCCTGGGACTCTGCTTGTTTGTGGATTCCCTGTCTGGGTCAGTTTGACAGTTGGGCTATTTGCACCTCTCTCTAAGCAGTGACACAAATGGGGCGGGGGTGTAGCCCGCATATCCTGATGAGCTGTCTGCGCTGGAAGGGAGGGGAGGAGTGGTCAATCACACCTGAATGGGCTGTGTCTGCCCTCACACAATGCAGCCTCCAACCTCCTGGTGTGTGGCTGGGGCCTGGCCTGGACAAGAAAGGATTTTACAGATACTTGAAACTTTACTTTGAAGTTTGCCAACTTCAAAGGAAGAAAGGGGTATAAGTATTGGATCCAAAACCCCAGACTTTAGATTACTTCAAGGATTCAAGAGGAACCTCTGCCTGGAGAAGAGCTGAAGAGCTGAGGAGAAGTGCTGCCCTGGCCTGTGACTGTGCTGTGTTGGGCTATCCTGCAGTTGCTGTTTCTGCTTGTCAAAGGGGACAGAGACTGGACTTTGTTGCATTCCTGCTTGAGTAGTGACTCCAAGGGCTTGGAGTAGAGCTTGCCTCCTGTTTTGAAGCCTCAGGGACAGCAAAGGCTTCACCAACCAGAACTGAGTCTACTTGCTGTGGATTCGAGCTTGCCAGAGGGTACCATTCCTGTTCCTGGACCCATAGAAGTGAATTCCTGGAGAAAAACCAGTCTAACGGCGTCATGCGACTTTTCAAAGGATGCCGGTGCCCAGAACCGCGATGCCACTTGCCCCGAGGCAATGGACCTCCCTGAGTGCAACGAATCTGACAACCCTGTGAGCTGATGCCGCTACCCTGGAACTGCAACGTTGCCTGCCCGAGGCCATGGACCTCGTAGACCCTGTAGACCCTGTAGACCTCGTGTCGCTGCTGCCGCTGATCCCGGCCGACTTCTCTGAAGCTGGAGTGTTGTAAGTCCAATGTTCGTGATGATCTGACGTCATCCCAGTGCCTGCAGCCCTGTGACGTCATCGCAACCTCGTGAGGTTGTCCTGCAACATCGTGACTCTGCCGGACTTCACATCTGCTGGACCCAAGGGACTGACTTCGCATCTGACGACGCTTCTCCTTCACTGCCCTGTAGTGAGGACCCAATGCCACTGTCATTCTGCCCTGTGGCTCCGAAACCTACGCTGCATCGGACCCAGCAAAGCCGCTCTCCCCGACTCCGTGCACCATGCTGTTTTCTAGTTGTTTCTTAAGTTACTGTACTTGGGGGTCGAACGACTCCTTAAACGGCCAAATTGGCGTCGCATTGTAGGAAACAACTCTGTCACTATGCCAGATAATACCAACTTGCTGTATTTGTGCCTCAATGCACTGTTTTCATACTTTTAAGCGCTAAATTTGATTTTTTAACTGTATATTGTGGATGTGTATCGTATTTGGTCTTGTTTATTTAGATAAAATATTTACTATTTTTCTAACCATGTGTTGTGTCCTTTTGTAGTGTCTCAGTGTATTACTGTGTGTGTTTGTACAAATACTTAACACATTGTCTCTGAGTTAAGCCTGTCTGCTCGTGCCAAGCTATCAAGGGGTGAGTGGGGGTTAACTGAGTGTGATTCTCCTTTACCCTGACTAGAGTGAGGGTCCTTGCTTGGAGAGGGGGTAACCTGACTGCCAGCAAAAGACCCCATTTCTACTAATCCCCAAGGGGTCCGCTGTACCATCAAACCTTATGCTTTTTAGGGGGTCCAGTAAAAGGGAGGAAGAAGAAGCAGTAGTGGGGAACTGGGTGTTCCTGTTGTTTCTATGTGATCATCAGTTGTCCTCCATCACACCTTCACTACTCATACAAAAGAATGCTCATGTTTATCGGATGCTAACCATGTTGACAGGTGCACAAAAGATGGTCACAATCAGTTTTCCTTTCAGACTTGTTCCAATGTTTAATGTCTCTATTGCATATCTCTGTTGCAGAAGATAATGTTTGAAAATATTTCCATTAATTTAAAAAGCTAAATCCGAAGGGCACTAAAGTGCCAGTGATCACTAGACTACATCTACCCATCAAGGCCAGTGCTCATCTCACTTGGCTGCTGCTACTGTACACACAACTAAGTCAATGCTGCAAAAACCAAGATCTTGCAAAGTGTTTGCGGGAGGTAGTCTTTCAACACTTAAGTATGGGTCTGTATTCCCTAGAGTTCACCTACAACTCAGTCAAAAAGGGAAACACACAAGGTATAGTCAGGTTGAAATAGAAAAGATGGGGTTGGACAATTGAACAATCATTGGGGGACTTTCATCATTACATCTCGTCCCTTATCAGATTAGGACTAAATGAGGGCTTGGATTCCACTACTCAAAAGTCAATCTACATTCCTCTGAGAAGTTCTAGCTTTATGCTTGATGGTGAAGTCCTTGTAAATAAAGGCACCCTTTATCAACTTGGGAGTATCCCCTTTCAGGCATATCAACCATCTCAAGGGCTTGTGATTTTTGTGGGAGAGTGCAGGTGTCCCAGCAAGTAATGCCTGATCATTTTCAGAGCTCATAAAACTGCACAGTAGTATTTATTAATTGCTCCGTATTCTGCTCTCTGTGCTGTTACCACCACAGATAATGCAGGCCACACTATGTTTTGGATATTTCTCATTGAGCTGGTATAGAATAATTCTAGTCTTGTCGTTGAAGGTACGAGTCATGACAGTGACGGACTGATGGAAGTCTGGTACGTGCTGGCCAAGTGTCTCAACAAAAGCGTTCATCAGCTGATTAAAGGCCTGCACTGCAGTGTACCACTTTGAGTTGCTTCTGGGATGTCAGCATCATAAGAAGGTCTACAGTGAAACTGCAGTTTTCTACAAAGTTCCTATAGTATTCCATATCTCTGAAGATGCCTGCATACTAGTCTGGGTGGTTGGAGTCTGTGACAGTTATTTCATCCTTGGTATTACAATTTCCATAGGATATGATGGAATTCTAATACGGCGGAAGGGATATCCATCATGTTTGTGACAGAGTAACCCCGTCTGGCAAGATCAAATTCAGAAACAAAAAGAACAGATGATAGATGGAATGCTGAAGAATGCAAACATTCACCACCAGTCACAAAGATTTGTGTTTAATCCATCTTTTTTTTTGCCCACCGCCACCTCAGTCTTGACCCAGCCACAGACAAATCAGTCTTGATGCTGCTCCCAAGGGAACAGTCCAGCCCGACCTGCCAAGTCATATCCTCCCTGGACTGGAAAGAAGCATCCTGGGACCGGTTTTGGGGTATCACCCCTCATCAGCCAGGCTAGCTTGAATCCAGTGGCGCTGTGAGCAGGGGACACACGTCTGGGCATACCCTTCCCACTTAGGGCAACAAAAGCAAAAACAACAGATGTTGGATGGAATGCAGAACAATGCAAACATTCACCCCAGTCACAGAGACCTGGGTTTCAGCTATTGCCACTATTGCTTTTCCTTGCTGCAGCCACAGGGAGCTAACCACTCTGTTCCCTCTACTTCTTCAATAACATAATCTTTATCTAGCTTGATCAATTCCTTTTCCATATCATCTCTCACTGTGATAGCATAAACCAATCAAGGAACGCTGAGCAGCTTCTTACCTCAGTGTCAGAGTTAGGATGGTCCCAGTACCTTAACTGCTTCTGTCCAAATATATTTTCTACTGTTTCACCTTCATCGCCAGTGTAAGACTTCAAAAAGTTATCTTCATAAATAAACAGGAGGCAGCAGAGGCGTTGTTTTTCTTATTTCCTTTTTATTACAAGATGCTGCTCCCAGAAGCCATCCCAGCCACGACCTCCGAGTTGTTCCTAATCACTGCTTTTTAAACCATCACATTCCAACCCAAAACAGCTTGAACATGTTGTCAATGTATCATTCTATTGTGACATCAATTAATTCCAAGATTACAACACATGGCTTGCCAGTCTCAGAAAGATGGCAGGTGTTGTATTGTAGATAAAATCCTTGCTATATGTATTAGGCTTGCGCGTGATAAGCGCGAGCCCGTGAACGGGAGAATGTTGAGGAGTGAATGTTGTGGAATGAATGTAGGGGAAGATTCATGGGCAGTTGAGACGGAGGCGACAGGAGAAGAGGTGGCAGGTCCATGTGCAGCCGGGGCTATTACTTTGTACAGAAACTACTTGTTCGATATTGCGATCTTTGAAGAATAAATATGCTCATCCTACCGATTCCTGTACTCATTATTGTCTGCGGCTGGAAACCTTCATAACAAAATTGGCGATGAGTTGTTAGCCCCGTCTGCGTCCGTATTGCGGCTTTCAGATTGCGGTCATCAAGTTGAGCTTCGACGACTCCCTTGCAATTCGAGTTTCTTCAATCTACGCAACTGCTGTGAGTAGTTTGTTTTCACCCTTAAGTGCTGAAGCGGAGGCTGCACACGCGCGCCCCACGCCCTGTGCTACGTGTGCGCGTGTGTCTATGACGCGTCTCTTAGCAACGTTAGGCCTACCACTGCGCGTTGGCCTGCAAACCTTACAGGATCGGAATAACTAGACCGCTAACTTCCAGTTACAGCTTACCTTTACGCGTTGGCCTGCAAAACCTTACGGGATTTTGAAAACTAGACCGCTAACCTCTACTTATCCTCGGAAGTTGCCCATAACGTTTTTTTTCCTGGAAAAATCAAGTAACAATACTGCTGCAAGGGAACTCACATGTTATTCCAAGTTCAAAGACATTAATGTTTACAAACATTGGAAGTTGATAAAACTTTACATTCTTCACACATATCAATGGCTTCTAGCAATTTGAACCTACCACCTCCTCAACCTTTTATTCCTGGAAGTAGCGATGTCTGAATTAAATGGCAAGAATATTTTATAAATTACATCTCCGCATGTGATGAAGAAAATGATTTTTCAGGAGAAAAAAAGAAGAAGATTTTACTGCATTGTTTAGGGCCGCTCGGTCTTAAAACTTACAATAGGATTGAAAAGAAACACAGAGAGCAAGGAGATGTCTTTATTCATGCATTGGAGGATTTGGATAGATACTATTCTCCCACGGTTTGCGTAGGGATTGATTGCTACAAATGTTTTCATAGAAAGCAGGGTAAAGAGGAAACCATTGAAGAATATGTGTTAGCGTTAAAAATTTTAGCTTTAACGTGTAGATTTGGCACCTTACATGACGAGCTCATTAGAGACCAGATAGTTATGCATGCAGCCAACCAGAACATACAGGATTGCTTTTGGACTAAAGGGGAATCGCCCTTACAAGAAGTAATAGAAGTAGTCAAAAAAGCAGAACTAACAGGGAGGTGCACAAAAGCTGTTCTACAGGGAAATCACAAAGAGGATGATTCAAAAGCAGAGTCTTATAAACTAGTGAATAGAGTAATAGAAACAAAGAAATGTTCGACTGGATCAGATGGATTTTCGAGGAAGGACAACTCCTGTAAAAATAAGAAGTCAAAAAGGGACACCACAAAGGCGGATGTTACATGTTTCAGATGTGGATTACTTGGTCACTACGCGAATGACAAAAGCTGTCCAGCACGCAATCAGAAATGTTCTGGTTGTGGTATTGTTGGCCATTTTATTAAGATTTGCAGGAGAAAAAAAGGAACAGCAATAAAATTGTTAGAGGATGCTACTGAATCAGCTTCCTCATCGGATAGTGACGACAAAAATATGTGGGTGCTTAATGTAAGAAATTCTGGAACTGTAATGTCGGAATGCCAACGGAAAAGACCAAAGTGTGACATATCTATTTGGGGTGTTACCATCACTATTACTGCTGACTCTGGGTCACCTTATGCAATTGTTAATGAACAAGTTTGGTTAAAAAAATTGAAACACACTGTAGGTGGGGTTTTGGATACACCGGATATCTCACCAAAAAGTTTTACGGGGAATCAATCCAGCTGCTTGGCTTCAAGAAATTGTTATTTGCATTCAAAGATCATAACGAAGAATGTAAGATGTATGTGTACAAGTCTGGGCCCTCAGTTTTAGGTTGGTGGGACCAGGGAGTGCTGGGAATGATTTTAGACCCAAACAGTGCAGAACCGGTATCGGTGATTCAGGAGGGTGATGTGTGTGATGCAACTATAAAGGACATGTATCCCCTAGTATTTTCAGGAACTGTGGGCAAGCTGAAAAGATGCCAAAATAGGATAATACTTAAGGATGATGCTGTTCCTGTTATTCATAAGGTGAGAAATATTCCTTTTAGTATCAGGAATGAGGTTTCTTGTGAGTTGGATAAGTTACTACAGACTGGTATCATTGAACAGGTTGAATCATCCGATTGGATTTCTCCACTGGTGGTAGCTAGACGTTCTAATGGCAAACTGAGGTTATGTGTGGATCTTAGGGACCTCAATAAGAATATTTTGGTGGATCAATTTTCATTGCCCAAGATCAATGAGGTCGTAGCGCTAACCAAAGGTAAGGAATGGTTTACCACGATAGGCCTTACTTCTGCATATTACCAAGTTCCATTGCATCCTGACAGCCGTAGACTAACCACGTTTATTACGCCGTTTGGGTGTTATCAATTTGTCAGAGTTCCATTTGGGTTGGCTTCTGCAGCAGCTATATTCCAAAGGCTGAGGTATAAGCTTTTTAGTAAAATGCGGAACGTATTGTTTTTCCAAGACGATATTTTAATTCGAAAGATGACCATGACACTAAGGTCAAGAATGTTCTTCAAGCGCTAGTTGATAATGGGCTTACGGCCGAATATAGTAAGTGTAAAATAGCTAGGAAAAGTGTCACTTATTTAGGACACGAAATTAGCGGCACGGGTATTGAACCAAAAGCTAGTCTTGTAGAAGCCATAAGGAATTCACCTGCACCTACTAATAAAGACAAAGTTAGGGCCTTTTTAGGCCTAGCGGAGTACTATGCAAAGTTTGTGCATAACTTTTCCCATAAAACATTTCCCATTAGGCAATTGTTGAAAGGAAAATGTGTATTTAGGTGGTGTGAAGAGTGCGAAACAGCGTTTGAATTGATTAAAAGTGACATTATTCGAGCACCTGCCTTACAAGGTTTTGACCCTAATCTACAAAGTATAGTTACAACAGATGCCAGCAAAAAGGGTTCCACGCAAGTGGATGCGAATAATAAGGAATGTGTGATTGCATTTGCTTCTCATTCTATATCCAATACTGAAGCAAAATATTCTGTTATTGACAGGGAGGCCCTTGCATGCGTGTGGGGTTTGGAACATTTCAGATCATTTGTATGGGGTATGAATGCCATCTTGCAAAGTGACCACAAACCGCTTACCAAAGTGCTAACGACAAAATGCTTATTCAAAGCCTCGCCACGTATTGCCCGGTTGTCCAAGACTTTTGGACTGCAAGAATGAAGTACGTTACGTACCAGGGATCAAGAATAAGATTGCTGATTTCTCAAGTAGAATGCCTTTAGCCAATACTGAAGAGGAGGTGAAGGAGTTGGAGGATTGTTGCGTAGCTGATGTTATACAAGACTTTCAGGGCATCTCTGAAAGCGAGTGGGATAAGTCCATGGTTGAAGACGTGACGTTAAATAAAGTTCAAATATTGTTAAGTGAGGGGTGGCCCCATAAAAAAGATCTTGAAGAAAGTTTGAAGGGATTCTGGGAAGTCAAGGAAGAGTTGTCTGTTGAACACAACAGATTATTGCGCAACGGAAGGTTTGTTCCCCCAGAAGCACTCAGGTGTAACATTTTGAATTTATGCCATGATGGTCATTTGGGCATATCAAAAACGAAAAGTAAGGTTAAACAATTGTATTGGTGGCCAGGAAGTGATTTAGCTGTGGAAAGGACAGTAAGAGATTGTGTTTTATGCAATGATTCAGAAAAAACGTTATCCACATTCAAACCACCGTTAGTTCCTGTTGGGTGTCCAGACATGCCCTGAGAGAAGATTGGCCTGGACATTCCTGGACCGATACAGGTGGAGGGTGAGTGCAGATATATTGTGGTGATGTTTGATAATTTATCTAAATGGCCTGAAATTAGAATTGTGACCAAGGTGGATTCCTGGTCTATTGTGGAATTTTGGGATACTGTTTTTTTGAGAGAGGGCCTTCCCAAAACCATTATCACGGACAATGGGGCGCAATTCACGTCTGACAAATTCAAGGCTTTCTTAATGAGGTGTGGTATTAAACACATTACTACTTTCAACTATCATTCAGCTGGTAATGGCGCTGTGGAACGTTTCAACAGAGTATTGAAGAATAGTATACAATTGGCTGAATGTGCAAAATTAGATTGGGAAATGGAAGTTTGGAAAACGGTTTGGTCATACAGAACTACACCATGTGGTTCCACTGGTCACAGCCCCTTTGAGATAAAGAGAGGAAGGGTTCCATTGAGGAAAGACAATGTAGGTTGGATGATCGATGGTAGGAAAAGCAGTTGGACTAGCGAAGGTGTTAGGAAAAATATTAAAAAAGCACAAATTTGTTTGAAGGAGTACTATAATGCAAAACATAAATGCAAAAGTGTAAGAATACAGGTGGGTGATTTGGTTAGGGTGAAGGTTCCAGGTTTCAAAAAGTATGAAAAGGGAAAATTCTATCCTCCCCTAAAGGTTATAAAAATTTTGTGTAATGCAGTACAACTTGAGAATGGAAAAGTATGGCATCTAAGCAGAGTCTCCCCGTACAAAGGCAATGAAGGAAGAGGTTTGGTTGGAACTGACTGGCTAATGTATGACGATACTGGGAATAACAGGTGTTTGCAAGGTGTGGTTGGTGTTCTGATACAACGTGCCAATGTTGCACAGGCTGCGCAAGCTGGTAGAAGCAGCATTATTCCTACACAAGAGGAGTGCAGAACTGAGATGAGGGATAAAAGAGACAATGTACAGAACAGCGACATGACCGGTGTGAAGAATAAATTTAGCAGGTGTGGCAGGAGGATCACAAGACCAGAAAAACTTGATGACTATGTATGTAACTAAGTCTCAGTAAGGGTATTGGATCAAATATTACAGGTTACATTATTATTAGCATTGTTACGACATGTGTATAAGATTTATCAAGAAGAAAATTCTAACATTGTATGTTTTAAGTCTCTTATAGCTTTATGCATGTAGTTGTACTTTTATTATCACATTGTTATATGTAAAAAAATAAATAAAAAAAAATCAACAAGTGTAAGGGGGAAGATGTGTTGTATTGTAGATAAAATCCTTGTTATATGTATTAGGCTCTCGCGTGATAAGCGCGAGCCGGCGAACGGGAGAATGTTGAGAAGTGAATGTTGTGGAATGAATGTAGGGGAAGATTCGTGGGCAGTTGAGACGGAGGCGACAGGAGAAGGGGTGGCAGGTCCGTGTGCAGCCAGGGCTATTACTTTGTAAAGAAACTACTTGTTCGATATTGCGATCTTTGAAGAATAAACATGCTCATCCTACTGATTCCTGTACTCATTATTGTCTGCGGCTGGAAACCTTCATAACAGCAGGTGCATCCTTTAACCAAAAGAGCACCATCAGAACTGGAACAGATCTTCTAGGGTAGAGATCATAGTAATTAACTTTACATTAGAGTTTAAAACAATCTGCCAATAATGTCTATTTAAACCAAACATGTGCACACATTGAACTGCCAGTAATGTGTTGAAGAACTTCCTAACTTTGGGATAGAGTGTGCATGAGGTTTCTTGACTTCATTGGCTGTAATACAGAAACTGAATGCTGTCCTTAGTTTTTAATGAATACCACTGGGCTAGCCCGAGCACTGTTTGAGAGCTCAGTCATATTTAGGTTCAGAACCTTAGTGGCTACCATTTTAATGCAGTCCTGAATCTGATCTGACATCCGGTATGTTTTGTCTTTCACTGGAAGGTTCGTACCATTGCTGATATTGTGGCTGCATCAAATGCATAAATGGTAATGGAAGGAGTGCTTGCAATTAGTCTAACCACTGGCAATAACTCTGGGTGGCATTTCTAGCCATCGTTTTTTTGCCCACCATGCCACCTGCATGTTTAGACCCTGCCATAAGCAAATCAGTCTTGACTCTGCTCCAATAGGAACATTCCAGCGTGAACCGCCAGGCCAGATCATACCAGGTCGTCCCTGAACCAAAACACAAACACATTCACACTTGTTCATATCATTATTGAAATCAATATGTGAAGAATGCTGTTCATTAGAAAACAAATACAAACACAACTCATTTACTGGAAGGCACTAAGCATAATTTATGCAGGAGGCCAGAAGACATCATCTCGAGGTGCTGCTACTTCACCTCAAAACTACATCATTGCTACATTTGTCAAAGCCTGGTTAAAGTAGTTGAGATGTGCACTGGTGGTGGAGGGGGAAACCAGTTTATTGTCTCCTCTGTCTAACAACACATCAAACGTGATCTCAGATTTACATCTCCACCTGTGTATATTTTGACATTTTTTCTATTCACAAGCATCCTTGGTGGTATGTCTGGAACCCTGGGCCAGGTTCAGGTTTCAGTTTTACTACTGAGAATGTAATATCACAATTGCAGCAGGCTCCTATTTTCACTGTGTAGAGTTCTACGTAGTAAAGAACTCCACACAGGGTGACAGGACACCCTGTACAAATGTATTGTTTTTTCTTTCGTGGGAAAAAAGTTTTGTCATGGAAAAAGCCATTCCCACACACCCTCTCCAAATGTGTGGGTTCCTGCAAAAATTGATTGGATAAAAGTTTGGGAATGCCAAGACAAACTACATATTGAAATGCTAATTTCCCATTCCTTGAATGGAATTTGCTACTGCTGATAGCTCTGCAACCATGGTCGAGAAATCTACAGTAGTAAATGGACTTACACTTGTCACAAATCCCTTCGTGGATTCTCACAAGCAAAAAAGGTATTTAGGTCATAAACCTACATTTTCAAACACATTTACCTTTGTGAATAGAGCTCATACTGCATAATTCCTTTCCTGAATCATCATCATAGCACACGTACAACAGAGAATGGCATTAAGGCAGGCATGCATAAAAGTAATGTGAATCCAGAACATTGTCAGTAGATTTATTTTTTTAAATAAATTGGTTGTGCTTCCCACATTACTCTACGGATAAGTAGTTACTTACTGCTTCTTACGAATCTGTGCAACACACATGAAGCTACTGAGTTGATTTAAAGTAGTATGAGATACCAATGTGCCCAACCAATGGAATTTAGATGGCGAACTGCATGCTCGTGTGAGGTTTCAAACTTCTCATTTTTGAAACATTTACTCGGGAATGTTATTATGTTGTTTTTTTCGAAACGCCTTACTACTGGTGTAATGTGTTAGTAAGCAATGTTATACCAGCTACTTTTACAAACCTTGATTTTCTTGATATTTTCTGTTAGTGTAAACAAAATGATATCTACATGTGAAAATCACACAACGTGGTTTTATTTGTTGGGGGAGAAGCAGGAAACAGACACCGCAGATTATGTAATGTGTTAAGCATTTAGAAGAATTATCATATCAATGGTGGTTTTTCAAAAGACTCTTGACCACAGATTTGTGGTTGTAAATCGCATACATGACTCAAAGGGTGAAAAACAGGGCAAGCCTGGGCGCATGTATCAAATATTCAAAAGAGTATTACATTTAGACTGAAAGGTCTGTGGGAGATGAACGTTAAACATTGAGCACAATAAATTAAGTTTCTAGTGCAAAACAGTACTTCTTTTTTGTCAGATTGGTTTAATGGTCGGCATTAATGTATGTTCATTGTTCCGTTATGCAGCATTGTATCTGAATCCTGGTTTGTATGAGCCCTGGAGGAAATGAAGCACTTTGGAACCTTGATTATTCTACTATGGATGAGTACCCAACTTCCTGCTTGTATGTCAATGGCACTGACTAACAGAACTAGTAAGTACTGCTGAGGCATAAATCGTACATGATCATCACAAACTGCATGTCTCATTATGTATTAAGGAACTGGAAAATATGAGTTAAGTAGCATACGCCGCACATGATGAACACAAACTGGATGCTTCCTATGCTCTAAGGAAAGGGGAACCGTTTAATTATCTGAAATTATGATGATTTGAAAATGGTCTGATTATAGTTGCCACAGTGGTCACTCAGGAGGTGTATGCACAGTTTAACATCAATATTTGATGTAATTCCTAAAACATTGTGGTAATGGACTATAGCAGATCTAGAAGTGCAGTCATTAACATACATGGCTTTGTATAATAGAAACATGTATTTTACAGTTTGCAAAGCTCAGTAAAATAGAAATACCATGACGCCTCAGTGACGACACTAAAGAAAAGGAAAATAATCGTCAAAAGTTATACACTGTAGGAAAAATACAGGGGCATATTTATACTCCGTTTGCGCCGGAATAGCGTAGTTTTTTTTGACGCAATTCTGACGCAAAACTAACTCCATATTTATACTTTGGCGTTAGACGCGTCTAGCGCCAAAGTCCATGGAGTTTGCGTCATTTTTTAGCGTGGACACCTACTTTGCGTTAATGAGATGCAAGGTAGGCGTTCACGTCTAAAAAATTGACTCCGAGGCATGTGCGCCGTATTTACACTCCCGGGCAAAATTCATGCCCGGGAGTGGGCGGGTCAATAAAAATGACGTACGGCCGCTTTTGCGCCGTTTTTTAGCGCCTGCAAAAGGCAGGCGTTAAGGGACCTGTGGGCTCTGAAGGAGCCCAGAGGTGCCCTCCCATGCCCCCAGGGACACCCCCTGTCACCCTTGCCCACCCCAGGAGGACACCCAAGGCTGGAGGGACCCATCCCAGGGACATTAAGGTAAGTTCAGGTAAGTCATTTTTATTTTATTTTTTTGTGGCATAGGGGGGACTGATTTGTGCCCCCCTACATGCCACTATGCCCAATGACCATGCCCAGGGGACAGAAGTCCCCTGGGCATGGCCATTGGCCAAGGGGGCATGACTCCTGTCTTTGCTAAGACAGGAGTCATTTCTATGGGGGTTGGGAGTCGAAAAAAATGGCGCAAATCGGGTTAAGGCGAAAAATTTGCCTCAACCTGACTTGCCCCATTTTTTGACGCCCAAGCCCCATATCCCCCTACGCCGGCGCTGCCTGGTGTACGTAGTTTTTTTTCACGCACACCAGGCAGCGCCGGCGGCTAACGCCGGCTAACGTCATTGATTAAATACGGCGCCCGCATGGCGCTTCAGAATGGCGTTAGCCGGCGCTAATTGTTTTGACGCAAAACTGCGTTAGCGCAGTTTTGCGTCAAAAAGTATAAATATGGGCCACAGTTTCCATAAATCTTCTCACTACAATTATGTAATCTGATGAGAAGTGCTGCATTGTGGCTATGAAAATTATGACGCAGTGTGTGCAGAGCACGACAGTATGTTGAAGAAAAAAGATGTCTCTTACAGAGCTCCGTGTGTGGCGTAATCATTTGCATGCTCCCAGGGTGGGGAGGACACTACACACGCCAACCACCGAAAGGCCTGCAGGATCTTTACAGTAACACATATTTATGTTACATGAAGACTCCACCACGGAGCCCAATGGGTCAAACAGGCCCATTACATAAACAAAAATCAGATCTCAGTCTCAAATTAGCACAATATGTACTTACGTTGACACTATTGGATCCAGATTATGTCCCTTTTCTGGTAAATATATGTGCAAAATTACATTTGTTTCATAATTTCTCAATAATCCCAATGGCATTTAATTTTATGACCTTCAGATTGAAAATTAGTTGTTTAACTAGAGCCATTTGCTGTAGTGATGCACCTGTCGCACAGTGGGCGCTTCAGAATAGTTTTGCACATGGTTCCTTAAACAACTAAACAGTGACTGTGGTGTGTCAGAGAAAATAGGGTACTAAAGCAATAATACACATAAAACTAAGTTTTTACTGTGGACAGTTGATGTATATGTGCACAACAATGTGGCATCACAAGGACATCTGCTAGTATCCCCTGAGTGTAATGTAAGAAACAAACTAGAGTCTCCTACATAGAGGATGATTACACTATTGAGAAGAACATTGTTTTTTGTCTTTTATGCACAATATGCATGTAATATGTGCTTTTCTGTGGATTAACCAATGATGGCCAGTAGCCTGTGCAAATTTGAACTTTGCTGTTTAATTCTGCTGGGGCTTTGTCTACTGGTGGTCTTTCAGGGAAGGACAATGGAGAGTGATTAATAATATGAACTAAACACCTGTACATTTTCAAACGTATTGTATTGGTGGCAAAAGTTAATTGTAAAAATAGCATTGGGAATGGTTGTGCACATTAAAAAGTGATGTTCAATCTGTAAATTGTAGTGTGTTTGGAATTATATTTGTGGAGAATGTTTTTCTAGTGTTTTCCCCAAGTTTCCTGATGGATTGATCATTGTTTTACATATCCTTGATGTTTCTCTCTACTGACTTTATTTCATTGTGTTCCGGATTTAGTTTGATTTTCTGCATTTTGCTGTATCTCACTGGTTTTCACACTTGTTTTTGTCATTCCTTTGGTCACGCCTAGTCATTCCAAAGGGCACCACTTTGGGCCTGATGTACTAATTCCTATTCACAGACCAGGATGTGCAAAGTGCACACCAACTAGTTTGCAAAGAGGGCTGCAATTTGTGCTGCGTATTATGTGCAAAGATGTTGCATCGCTAATTACCAATAAGCATATAGTGGCAAAACAACCTCCCTAATGAATATTAATTAGGCAAGTTGCTATTTGCAACCCCCAGTGATTTGCTATGAATGCAGGTTTGTCACTTGCAAAGGACAGGAAAGCTCCATCAATGCATTTATATTCCCAGATAGAGAACTTTCTTTAAAAGCAGCCTCTGTCTCTTGGTGGGATAGTTGATGTGTAAAAAACAGAAGCAAGGATTCCAGGGGAGAATGAGCAGTCCTCTGATGCCCCCTGGCATGATTCTCATAGAGGCTACTGTTCCACGTGCACAGCTTTCCTTCTGTTAATCAGATGCCACCTTACCTCATTTATCGGTGACTGATCCATATTTTGTGATCACAAACCATTGATACATGTCACTGTTACCAGCAATTAGGAGGCACAACACCTTTTAATCACGTATCAGCATGAGTTACAGAACACCTATTGCAAGTCAGAAAAACTTTTCTGACATTCTAAAGCTTTTTTTTCTACCACAAAACAATCTTGTGATTTTGTAGATCACAGGGTTTGCCATCTCACAACTGTTTTGTGGATCAGGCCCAATTACTTTTTACATTTTTGGGTTCTCCTTATTTGTTCAGCTTGTGACAAGCCTACAAACTATAGGAAATGTGGTTCAAAGACTTTCAGAGCGCCCTACTTCTCAAATAAATACCAAATAGAAAGCCTTTAAGCAGCCTGGCTATTTAATTGTAAAATGTTTATGATAAGGCCACTAGAGTGCCTATATATATTTGGGGGCAGAAATCTACATTTATTAAAAGAACCATTCCAGTATGGTGGTGTGAATCTGAATTTACAATTTGATGCTATAATGTGTCCATTTTATTATTACATTATCATTAAGAAAGTCAATTATTCTAAGGGCTGCACAGTCTACCATTGTTGCATAAAAAACTGTCCCAGACGGGGGGTGGCCGAGTGACGTAACAAGATTACCGCTCTTTGAGCAGGCTCTGCTAGCCAGGGTAAACACTTGCCATCCCTATCCCTCATCTTTAGGGTTTGGCCATCTGACACACCGATCGCCGACTCAGCAGTTCCCGCAGCACCCCCAATTGCCACAAAGAGGGTCAGGCTCTTCTTTCCCACGGAATGGGTGCCATATTGCAGAGTTCCTTGTGACTTGCTGGAGTTCACTGAGCAGAGGCGTGAGCTGGGCTGAGTCAGACAGGACAACTCGGCCCTTCACCCAGCACCTGAATCCTGCAGCATGGTGCGTTCTAATGCTCACTGTTGATGCTGGGAGCCTGAGCGGGGACAACTGCCTCCACCACTTGGCTTGAGGCGAGTTACGAGGGCCCCTTCACCCATCAGCACAACAACATCCCAGCAATGCGGCAGAGTGAAGGACAGATCGGACTGCCTCATCCTACATCCCGAGCCCCTGTTGTTATTGTTGGAATGAGTCAGGCGTCTTAGGACTGGTCTCTACAGTGAGGCCTCTCATGAGTTAGGCAGGCCCGTAACCATTGTCTTGCCTTTTGCATCCGAACCCAGATGATAACCCTACCCCTTGGGTCATCCCAATAAGATTGTGCTGTAGACCCTGTGCTACATCTTCACTACCCAGTAAATGGGAGGAAAACACCACAGGTTGTTAACATCTCATTCTGTCCATGGTAACCTGGGCAACTGTGATGCAGGTGAAGTTTGACTACACAGCTGAGACCTTGGGTAGTCCCTGAAATTCAAAGGTTGCCAGCATGGGCAAATCTGATGCTAAGCAACCACGCTTGACATTTGATGCCGGGAAAAGTGTGAAACAGACTAACCCAGAGCCCCTTTTCTTGGAACAGGGAGAATCCATTAATGATGGAGACTCCCTTTCATCTGGAGAAGTTAGCGCCTTGCTGCTAGAGGTGACATCAAGTCTCACTTCTATTGATTCCAATATTGACTCCTTAACGCATCGGATGGATATGATGAGCAACCGTTGGATAAGCAGCACTCACACCTTGACACGGCAGAACAGCGCATCTTGGATATGGAGGATCAATATTCGCAATACTCTACCACTGTTAAAGACTTATAAATAAAGTTCCATTACGTTAAGCTAAAAAATGTATTTAGATTTAGAGGCCTGCTCCCATAGGAGTAACATTCGTTTCACTGGCATTGCTGAAACCGCAGTCGTGGGTCACACATGAATACACTGAAAAACTGATTCTGACACTTTTTGGTCCAGACAATTTTTCCAAAATGATTGTTATTGAAAGTGCTCACAGGTCCCTTGCCCCTAGTCTGATACCAGGTTCTCTGCCAAGACCAATCATCTCTAAATTTATTAGTTACCATGCCTGAGATACCCTGTTGCGACTGGCTAAGGAGACCAAGAACATTTAATATAAAGGCATGAACTTCTCATTCTTTCCTGATTTCACTCAATCTGTGCAGGATGCTCAGCAAAAAAATCTTCCTGTGGAAAAAGCTTCAGGAGCAAAGAATTAATTACTCCGTGCTATGCCCAGTATGTCTCCATTTTATCTGGAAAGGCAAGCTTCACATCTATTCAGATCCCAAGGACGCAATGACCTTTATGCAGAAAAATGTACAAGGTTGGGGCTCGACCTCGCCCAGGAGTGAGACTGAGAACAGTTGATGCTGGAGGAAGTAGAATGAGATTTGTTTTTCCTCATTGGGCTTCACTGGTTCTTGGAGACTATTGATGTTTCTCTACATTGTCCAATGCTGTTAGGGTCCCCCTGTTTCAAGATGGAAAGTTCCTGATCGCCTTGCTTCACATGTTACAACATTTCATCAAATATACATTACGTTTCACATTACTCATATAGGTGCCTCACAACTAAATATGTGTCACAATACTATGTGAAGTGACAGGTCAGTGCCATCTGCTTAGGCCATCCCCTGGCAAGAGACCTACCTGCCACTGTTTCTGCATCCTTGAGACAACTGTGATCTTTCCCACTTTTCACTTAAGTTAGATGCTGTTTATGATTTGGTTTGGGGGAATTCCACTTGGATATTGGGACCTGGCGTGGGAGAGGAGTGGGATTAGAGGGGTACAAATACCACAGGCAGTACATCATATTGTGTTATTGTCAGCTATCTTTTATACATCACACCTCTGTTTCAGTTCAGTCAACTACATCACATGGTTTTAACCAAAGATTCCACCATCCAGCGTGGTCCCCTACAACTGGCTACCTGGAACGTTAGGGGCTCAGTTCCCAAGATGTTCTGGGTTGGTTTTGTGGGATTGGCCACCTCCTTAGAACATTCTAAGATCACTCCTCTGTGCTCTTATCTCTTGATCTACCTAACATATATTGCAAAACACCCTCATGGCGACTCAATGAAAAAAACCTCTTAGATGCAATGTTTAAAGAGGAAATATGGCAGGTTGTTCAATCATATATAGAGCTTAACAAGGGATTGGCTGCCTCTGAGGTCACCCTCTGGGAAGACTTCAAGGTTTTTAGGGGAGAATGTATTGCCAAGGGGATGGTATACTCTGGTTGATTCATCCCCACCTCACCCAATCGGAATGAGACCAGAGGTCTTTAGAGTGCCATTACGACAGCAGCACAGATAAATCAAATTTCCCGCTACTTAGTATCAGACTCGTTGACTTTCAAGAAGGTGCGGAAAGGGAATCTAGGTTCCTAAATAAATATAGCCAGTTAGGAAATACAGGGAAGGCGATAGATCAGGTCATAACTTGGTTACGTTAATAAAACTCAAATAGGCAGCCACCTATATCACTAATGTTAATACTCCCAGGATTAGTGCTGTACCATCTGAAATACATTAGTATCTAGATAAAGTGGCACTAGCTTGGCCAAGCAATAATATGCATGATCAGTTATGCCAGCCCCTCAGGATGGAGAAGCTACACTTCATGATTAAACATCTGAAGAATTGTACCAAACCTGGAAGTGATGGCCTTCCAGTCGAATTCTTAAGACTTATGTGGAGGAACTTGTCTCCTTTTTGTTGGCAGTCTATGGAAAGTCGTATGCGATGGGTCGACTCCCATTGACCTTGTGAGAAGCCATTGTCATAACATTATTTAAACCTGGCAAGCCTCCTGCTGAGTGCAAATCCTACTGGCGTTTATCATTCATTAATGTTGACAATAAAATCGTAACCAGTAAAAATCTTATCAAACAGATTGCTGAACATACTCCCTTCCCTCGTGAGACCTGACCAATCTAGGTTTATACGTGGCAGGTCTACTGTAATTAATTTGCACACACTATTTGTATTTTCCCATCAGCTTAACCTGACTCTGCCAGTTGTTGCTACTTTCTTAAATGCAACTAAAGCATTCCACATGGTGGGAAGAAATTCCATGTTCGGATGTTGGACAAGATAGGTCTTGGCATGGCTTTGTGAGGTGGATACAGTTAATATACACCACTCCGATGGCCATGTGTGGGAGTAAATGGCTGTCTATCGCCGGCTAGTCCCATTAATCGTGGAACCAGGCAGGGCTGTTCCCTGTCCATAATTTTATTTACCTTTACAATAGAACACCTGGCTTGTCTCCTTCTGCAATTCCACCACGCGGGGGTCAATTTGGGATTTCACTACACTCTTATGTCTATGTATGCGGACAATGCCCTCCTTGTTGTGCAACGTCCAGAGGAGAACTTAAGCCCTATTATTAGAGAAATCATGCAATATGAGGGCAGATCAGGGCTTCAAATTAACTGGGTGAAATTAATCATGGTCCCTCTCACCCCTGCCACCACTATTCCATGTTTGACTTTTACCTACAATGACAAATAGAACCCATAAAATGCTCATTCATGCTCTTCCTCTACAAGCAGCTCCATTTTTTCCCTCCCCAGGCCCTCCTGTGAAATACATACAGTAAATTGCACATTTTGGGCTCTGTCCAGACTTGCCTCTACAATACCCAGATTTTGTATTCACCCAATATCCCCTTGAAGTGTTATAATGCACTGCAATTAGATCACCTCTCAGCAGTCAGATCTCAGCTTGATAAACGCAGCATCATTTTGCTTGGAGACTTATTTAGTTTCTGAACTTTTAAATAATTCCAGGAATACTTGGGAGATAACCCTACATCCCTAATGAATATGCTCACTTATAGCAAACTCCATCACTCAGCACATCAGTTCTGGCCATCTTTCCCTGCCGAACCCACAGACTGGCAAATTCTTTCTATCCTGTTATCAGTCCGTAAGCCCTACAGATTGGTCTCCACCCTTTATACTGCCATTATGTCACTGTTTGCTACACCACCTGCTCATTTAAGAGAGGCATGGGCTGAGGATTCAGGGGTTGACATTACAGATGACATCTGGACATATTGCCTCCAGCAAATAAAGGAGGTGTTCCCCAATGGCCGATATTGTTTAATACATTACAAATTTTTGCACAAAATGTACCTTTCCCAAAAAAGTATCTCTAGATATTCTCCCCCTGTGAAGGTGCAGATTATTTACACATGGCTTGGCGTTGCCCACCTTGGCTTCCTTTTGGACCCAAACTATTGTAGTTCTGGATGAGATGACGGGCCATACATTTCAGATCACATCACATGATACTACTTGACTAGATTAAGGCTGTCTCTAAGACTTTGCTTGCTAAATGGCGAGTGGCCATGGCGTGGGGTAGTTGCAAAGCACCTGTTTTTTGGGACTGGCTAAAGAATATCACACTTTGTAAGGAATGGGCTATGAATTACGCTGACACCCTCAACACAGCAGCTCAACCCAAAGACTTTTGGGACTCCCTGAGAATTTATTTGTGTTCATTCACCACTGTGTAATGCCATCTCTCTTACCTGTTGGTAATGGAATGGTTGGTGGTTCTGACACAGTTGCTATATAGCCATTGATGTGTCTGCTATCCACCTGACTATACCCTAACCTCAATGTATGACCCTTTCCTGGATTTTGGGTGTGCGGGATGGTTTGGGCCAGTTTCTATGATGATTTTGATGGGATATGCTGCAGATATTGCATATGTCTAACACTGAGATATTGGAGTGAGATATATGCATAATTCACATAAGTGCCTACTGTTCTCTGCCTGTACTTTTCAAAAACTGACATAAATAAAAAATAAAAACATAATAAAAAAAACTGTCTCAGTCAAATAGCCTTTTTATCATTGGTTGACTAAAGCACAACTTTTACAGTGTTGTGCATCCATTATTTGCATGTGTGGAATAGAGGTAAGTGTAGCTAGTGGATCAAATTAATACACTGACTCAAGTGGTGGCAGTATGGACAAGAGTGCTTAATTCCAGGACATTTAACCTAATGCAACACAATTGCTCCATCTATGCTTTGAAAGACACACATGTTTAGGTTATCATAGTAGTTTGCTACAGCTCCATTTACTTTAAAGTCTCTATCCTACCTCCTGAAAATGATGAATGGCTTGTGGATCAAAGTCTAAATCACAAAAAGTAGTGAAGATTGCATCCGCATCTCCAAAATCATTTGAAAGTCTGTCTTTCTGTTCATCATTAAAGAAGGTAACACTGAGCCCAGACCAGAATCTGACTATGGAACCATGCTTGCCACATGTGCCTGTCGTATCTGCTGTGTTGTCACATTCCCCTGGACACCGCAGCATATACGACAAGCACAGTTGAGCATTTACAACATCAGTGAGTTCCCTTTCACTATATAGACCGAGAATGACACAGCAGAATTATCAAGAAACTCTAGTAGCTCCCATTCATCTTATTCAAATGTAGAAGCCAAATCAGCTCAGGTCAGCTCAGAAACCAAAGACCACCCTGCTCCGTAGTTTAAGTAAAGTAATTTATTACATGTGCACAGAGACTGAACAGCCTGGGAGATCAAGCCCGAACAGTCTAAAGATGGAAGTAATACATGATCTTTTATACTATCAAACCACAAACAAATTCATACACTTCACTGGTTCTTGACATTGACGTGCGATCATTTCTTCAACATTGCTAAAGGTGTCACCGTTAATTCTTCATAACGCACCATATATAGTAAATTGAAGCACAGACAAGGAAATTACATAATATGTCCTACGTGTCTAATATCGCGTGATACATCTTAAGATAGAACTGACAACACAAGCACAGGATGGTACTTTCCAGAAGGAAGATTGCTTCAGCTAGCATACAATGATATTTCATGTGGCTGTTCTAATAGGAAGCCTTACAACACAATGCGTTCAGAGCAATATCAAAATATATCAGTAAGCATAATTCACGTTGGTTATAAGTTGTTCAACAGAAACAGGCCTAGTTGTACTTGGGCATCACAGGGCCCAGCAGGCCCAAAATGGGTCCCAGGAAAATGCGATTCCACATTCCACCCTCTGATACTCAATGACAACCTAAACTTCGTGATGGAGTGGTGTCATTTCTGTGGTGTCGCCACCTCTGGCATTGCCTTCACTGCCAAGCTGGCAGTGATGTGCAGTATCCTTGCTGCAGACATTCTTTATAAGGACTGTCAGGAAGGATGGACAAACCCTTATCAGCACACACAAAGTTATTCTTGCCATTATCCCTATTTCCAGCACTTCCATCAATCATAATGATCCCCAACCACGGAACCAGGCTCCAAGTGTCCCCAGTATTCCTCCTACCTCTGTTGAAACTGACACTTCTTTTGTCCCCTCTTCTACCTTCTTTCTCTCTCCTATTGCCCCTCTTATGTTAACGTTGTTGTCCAGAATATATACGCAGCATTCTTGATGGATCACGTGACAGACACCACCATCTTTTGCAAGAATGATGTCTAACACCAGTCTATTTTGAATCACAACAGCTCTTAGATCTGTAAGTTCTTCAGTAATATTTCCCAGGGCTGCAGCTGTGGAGCTCGCCAATTTTTCCACTAACCCTGCTAATTTGTGTATTTGATATTCGGAATGCATGACCCCCAGTGGTGGCATTAGTACTCCTAATATAGCAATAGCCTTATCTATCCAAGAGGGGTTCTCCTGTGTATTCTCCGGGGGAACTCATCTATTATTTGGGACAAATCTGTCACTTGTGAAATGCAAGGCAATACTAATGCTGGGTAGCAGTTGCCTTGGCACCCTGCAGACAGCTTAAAGTATGCAGACGTTCCACACACAAAACATATGCCTTGTGGCGTTAAGATGCCCACTGACAAGCCCTTGGGGCCGTCCTGTATTTTGTCTGAATTGGAATATTTGTAGCATTTGGTGACTCCCACATCTATGTTGATGTTGTTAAATATACCTGTGTTCGTACATGTTACTGATGTTGGAGACAATACATGTCAGTATGTGAAAGCTCGGCATAATTCACTATTCAACTTATTTTCCACCGGGGCACTGCCCGTGTGATATCGAATGCACCATGGTGCCTATTTTCTCCTCATTTATTGCAAGAGATGGTGTTTTCACCTCTTCAGTTGTATTGTCTTTTACATATTCTTTGTCCCTTTTTTGTTAAATGTGTCAAGGAGTTCATTTTCTCCCTGTCGAGAGACAAGTTTCCCACATACTGTTTCATTTTACTCTTTTTGTTTTCTAGAGTCTCTTTTCCTTTCTCTACGTTGCTTACTGTTCTCTAAACCCTTTGTAGCAATGTGTAATTCTCTATAATCTTCTTAATCGTTGAGCTAACAAAATCATTTGCTACCCCCCCCCTACGTACTCTGGTGCGACTTTTTATTATTCCCTTTAATTTCTGTTCCATAATATTGTTCTCTATATGGCATGCAACATATTGTCTGAGCGGGATGTGCGTGTAATTTGTAGTCCCCAGGACAGTAGTGGGCAGATAGGTGCATATATAACAATCTGAGACATTCATAACTTCTTTATATAATCTAAACATTTGTACAAATGCGTTATCAGCATAAGTTTCCTCATTTTCATCCTACAATATTGCTCTCCACCTCTTCCATCAGGCTTCTGTGCCTTCCCTCTGACGTATACACAAGCCCTTGTATTCTTTTATTTATATAATTGTCCTCATCTAAAAATGGTATACATATATCATTTGCATATACTATTAATAATATTGTCAATATTATTCCTGGAACTGGGGTACGTATGGCAGTCAATAATGCAGGCCACTTCCATTCTTCTTTCTTCCTTCTAGGCATTTTGTTTTTCTTGTTGGCAAAGCTATACACAATCTGTAGCTGCCCTCCGGTCGTTACCTGAAGTCTCAAACGCGATGGTCCCTCGGTGATACCTTGTAGTGTGGAGTCAGAGGTTGACTAGCACTTTACACCAACCTAGGTAAATTGTAAATGTATGCAGTAAGGGCTTGCTTGCTCTCTACGTCTCATGAGGTGTGCAGCACGAGCAGTCCTATGAAGAATTCCTGCAGGACCTGCTTGCACCTCCTTACTCCTTCAGGGGGTGTAGCACAAGCAGTCTTGTCAGTGGTGACTTGTGTAGCTGGTCGATCAGAGCTTGTACCTCTGGGGTGGTGGTTAAGCTTTCATGGGCACTATTAGAAATGGGGTCTTTGGTTGGCAGTCAGGTTACCCCCTGTCCAAGCAAGGACACTCACTCTAGTCAGGGTAAAAGAGAATCTCCCTCACCTAACCCCTTGGTAGCTTGGCAGAGTAGTAGGCTTAACTTCAGAGTGTTGGTGTAAAGCATTTGTTCCTACACACACAGTAACTTAATGAAAACACTACAAAATGACACAACACTGGTTTAGAAAAATAGGAAATATTTATCTAAACAAAACAAGACCAAAATGACAAAAATCCACAATACACAAGTCAAGTTATCAATTAAAAAGCAAAGAGTCTTTAAGTAGTTTTAAACACACACTAACACTATTAGCGTATAAATGTACCTTGGGCGCGTCAAAAATAACCCAGCATGGGTGAGTGTGTGTCAGAAAGGGCTTGCGATGCGTCGATTTCACTCACGAGCGAGACCTTGCGTCATTTCTCCTTTCGTCGGGTCGGGCGCGTCATTTCTTCTCTCCGCAGGAGAGCGATTCATCGATCCGGTCAGCACTCTCGGGTCCGGGCAGGCCTTGCGTTGTTTTTACATACCCAGTGGTACGGAAATCCAGCCACACGATGATCCAAAAACCACGCAGAGCGGGTTGCGATCTCCCAGCCTCCGTCAGCGATGCCACATGTCGTTTCTTCAGCTCCGTGCATCGATTCTTCGGTCGTGTTACAGGCGAGTGTCGACTTACAGCCGCGAAGCCGGCAGTGTGTTGTTTCTTCAGCCGCAGATCAGAGTTGCGTCAATCTTTTCCCCGCACAGCATTCTGTGCATGGATTTCTTCCTCTTAGGCTGCCAGCTTCTCCTTTCAGGGTCCCAGGAAAAGGAGGGGCACCACTTGGCAGAATGGGAGTCTCTCCAGAGACTCCAGGTGCTGGCAGAGAGAAGTCATTGCTGCCCCTGAGACTTCAAACAACAAGAGGCACGCTCTAAATCAAGGCCTTGGAGATCTTCACAAGATGGAAGGCACACAAAGTCCAGTCTTTGCCCTCTTACTCTGCCAGAAGAAGCAACTGCAGGATAGCTCCATAAAGCAGATTCACAGGCAGGGCAGATCTTCTTCCTCATCTCTTCAGCTCTTCTCCAGGCAGAGGTTCCTCTTGGTTTCCAGAAGTGTTCTAAAGTCTGTGGTTTTGGGTGCCCTTCTTATACTCAATTTCTCCTTTAAAGTAGGCCAACTTCAAAGTAAAGTCTCTTTTAAATGTGAAATCCTGCCTTGCCCAGGCCAGGCCCCAGACACTCACCAGGGTGTTGGAGACTGCATTGTGTGAGGGCAGGCACAGCCCTTTCAGGTGTAAGTGACCACTCCTCCCCTCCCTCCTAGCACAGATAGCTCATCTGGAAATGCAGGCTACACCCCAGCTCACCTTTGTGTCACTGTCTAGTGTGAGGTGCAAATAGCCCAACTGTCAAACTGACCCAGACAGGGAATCCGCAAACAGAGTCACAGAAATGGTATAAGCAAGGAAATGCTCAATTTCTAAAAGTGGCATTTTCAAACACACAATCTTAAAATCAACTTTACTAAAAGATGTATTTTTAAATTGTGAGCTCAGAGACCCCAAACTCCACATGTCCATCCACTCCCAAAGGGAATCTACACTTTAATCAGATATAAAGGTAGCCCCCATGTTAACTTATGAGAGGGACAGGCCTTGCAACAGTTAAAAACAAATTCAGCAATATTTCAACGTCAGGACATATAAAACACATTACTATGGGCCTGATTCTTACCTTGGCGGTCGGCGGAGAGGCGGCGGTCGGACCGCGAACAGACCGGCGGTCCAAAAAATGGCATTCTGACCGCGGCGGTCACCGCCGCGATCGACCGCCACTTCCCCACTCCGACCGCCACAGCGGTCATGACCGACGGGCTGGAGTTCGCACACTCCGGCCAGGCGGTCGACCCAAGACCGCCAACCGTATCATGACCCTGCTTACCGCCGCGGTTTTTGGCGGTCGGGAACCGCCATGCGAACCATGGCGGTAGGCACTATCGGGGCCAGTGAATTCCTTCCCTGGCACTGATAGGGGTCTCCCCCACCCCCCACTGCCCCCCACCAGTCCTCCCCCACACCCTCCACCCCCCTGCCACCCCCCAGAGGTGGTACGAACCCCCTGCCCCCCCCACCCCGACATGCACATACACGCACCCCGACATGCACGCACCCCCAACATGCACATATGCACACCCCCTACACACACACATACACAACGGGGGCACATACCCGCACACATACATGCCGACATGCGCACCCGCCGAACTACACACATTGCCCAAAGGCACAGCAGCACCCCCCGCCCGCATGCACGCACTCACACACCCCCTCTACACACCCCCATGCACGCACACATCACACAACACCCCCCCACCCCCTCCCCTCACGGACGATCAACTTACCTTGTGCGTTGGTCCTCCGGGAGGCGACGGGAGCCATAGGGACGTGACCGCCAACAGAAGACCGCCAACAGAAGACCGCCACACAGAAATGTGGGTCGTAATTCTGGGGGCGGTGTTCTGCTGGCGTGGCAGTGGAGGTTGACCAGTCTCCACTTTCCCGCCGACCGCCAGTGTGGCTGCTGGCGGTATTCCGGCGGAACGCTCCCAGGTCAGAATCAGGCCCTATATGTCCTACCTTAATCATACACTGCACCCTGCCCCTGGGGCTACCTAGGGCCTACCTTAGGGGTGTCTTACATGTGAGAAAAGTGAAAGTTTAGGCATAGTAATTGGGTACACTTGCCAAGTCGAATTTACAGTTAAAACTGCACATACAGACACTGCAGTGGCAGGTCTAAGACATGATTACAGAGCTACTTATGTGGGTGGCACAACCAGTGCTGCAGGCCCACTAGTAGCATTTAATTTACGGGCCCTTGGCACCTCTAGTGCACTGTACTAGGGACTTACTAATATATCAAATATGCCAATCATGGATAAACCAATTACATACACATTTTGTAAAGGAGCACTTGCACTTTAGCACTGGTTAGCAGTGGTAAAGTGCCCAGAGTAACAAAAACAGCAAAATCTGAGTCCAGCACACATCAACAACCTGGGAAACAGAGGCAAAATGTTAAGGGAGATCACACCAAGGATGAAAAGTCTAACAGGCACCACACCACCGGCGGCCTTCTTGGTGTGTGAACTGTGAGTCCAGGATGTCAGCCCCTCGCACTTGACCGGTGTAGCTGTCCTTTCCACCTCGGTTGTAGACAGTGGTGCCTGGTGTGGCCTTGATCCACACCTAATCCCCAGGCTGCAGTCCGTGATCTGGTGGTGTTTCTTCCTCTGGCAAGGCCTGCAGTACCTGGCGGTGGAGATAACATAATGTCTCTGTTATTTTTCTGCAATTTTGTAACAAAAATCATCTGTCACTGCCAGTGGCATGAAGGACATGTGGCCTGGTATGTGCATGTGGCGCCCGAACACCACTTCATGGGGGCTTAATTTTGTAACTCTATTGGGGGTGCTTCTCATCTTAGAGTCCTTGTCAACAAGCGCATTCCCCATGGAAATGTAATCCCTAGCGGAGGTGTGAGCTGTACATTTTACAATTGCAATCCTTTTGGCAGGAGTAGAGCTTGCAACAAATCAGCAATCAATGGTGCGTGTAGCATGTGTTGGCCAGCTGAGGTGAGGTATCCCCTCATTGTCCACAGCTGGCCAAAGTCGTGTGTGACCCCAAAAGCATATTGGCTGTCTGTGTAAATGTTTGCCTATCTTCCTTCTGCCAACTTGCATGCTCTTGTAAGTGCTATTAATTCTGCTGTCTGAGCACTTTTTATTTTTGGTAACCTTCCTCCTTCCAGTAATCTTTTGGCCATCCCTGCAGCATCCTTTTGTGGTCCCTAATGCATGACCCATCGACAAACAAATCACCCTCTGCGTCTGGGAATGGGGTGTATCTGATGTCTGGCCTCACCTTCATGTGCCTGTCGACCACTATAATGCAGTCATGGAAGGAGTTGTCTATGGAGGGGTCATCATGGTCATGCTCCGTAGGCAGGAGGCAGGAGGGATTCGATGTGGTACACCTCTTAATCATTATGTGTGGTGCCAGCAATGTTAGCTCATATCGTGAGAGGCGATCATTTGTTAGGCGTTGAGTCTTGGTGGTAGTTAACAATGTATTAATTGCATGCGGGACATGCAACACCAGTGTGTGAGCCAGTACAATATTATCTGATTGCTCTACTGCTAGAGCAGCTGCTGCTACAACCCTCAGGCATGGTGGAAGGCTGCGGAAGGTTGCCGCTACTGGGTCTAAAGTGGCAAAATAATAAGCCACCGGGCAATAGAAGGAACCATGCTTCTGTGCCAATACCCCCAAAGAGCAGCCTCCCTTCTCATGACAAAATAGCTGGAATTCCTTGGTGTAATCTGGGAGGCCAAGTGCTGGTGCTGCGCACAGTTCCCTTTTTAACTTTTGGAAAGTCTCCTCACAATCTTCGGGCCATGGTACCTCTCTGTCCCCTTGCTAAGAGGGGGCATTCTGCTTTCCAGTGTCCTTGTTGGTTGCAGTGGAAACATGCGGAGCCCAGAGGGGGTTGAGAGGATGCTTGTTCACTTTGCCTCCAGCCCCGTCCTCTACCTCTCCCCCTGTCCTGACTATTGCTGTAGAAACACAACCATTAACTTGATCTTGTTTCTTTTTGTCTTTTCTTCATCTGCCTTCTGCAGATGTGTTTGATAGTACGCACAATACCTGGCTTCTGCTAATAGCTTGTTTATGGGTTCCTGTTGCCAGCATACAAAAGATATTTGTAAGAGCGTCTGAATGGGCTTTTGTAAACCATATACAAACGTAGTGACAAACTCTGGCATCGCCTCCCTAGTGTATTTTTCATCCCACTGCTTTGCTGGTATACCTGAAGGAGACGGTCATAATAACTGTTTACACTCTTATTCTTTTCTTTCTTTGTATGTATTATTTTTTACCAATCTACCTTTTCTTCTGGCACCTTTCCACTTATGTATTCCAGTACTTTTTTCCTTGCCTTTTCTACCTCATCTCCTGGAACACTCCCATTTCCCCTCTGTGGCTCCTCTGTTGGCCACCACACCACTTTCTTGCAGTCTTCCCATAGGTCTCTTGGTACTATTATATTAAACAATGTATCCAGCTCTTTCCAAAGTAACCCTCCGATTGCCCCTATCCCATTTAGTTCTGTGTACCACTTATATGGTTCCTCCCTTAATTTGGGGAAGTCTTTGGTAAATGAAATTAAATCACTCCTATTCCAAGGTATATGTACGTAGGATGGTGTGGAATCCTCCTCCCCTGTAGATAACAATGGTACTTCTCTCAGGGGTAAAATGTGTACTGTCTCTGAATCTGTTCCTGTTTTATATCCTTGAGCACCTGTACTCTTCATGCCCTTCATCAACTCTGTCCACTTTTGTAACTTTAATAATGCATAGTTCAGTTTCTCTGTCAGTTTAACATTGTCCCATAATTGTAACTCTGTATCAGTAAAGCTTAACTGGGAGAGGTCCCAACTGTACTCCTGTGGTAGGGAGCCAATGCTCTGGTATATTGTATGTATTTCTGATCTACTTTAATAGCCTGGGCCATTAGTTCGGCACGTGCTAAGGTCATAATTTCTTCCTTGTACGCCCTGGTATGATCTCTTTCTGTGTCTGCAAGTGTCGTCCTTCCATCAATGAGATCAGTAAGTTTTGCTCGACAGCTGTCTGATTTTAGAAACCTTTTCTTCTGTACCCCCAGGAGAGCCATACGGTGTATTCCTCTTTGGCTGGTTATTTGATATGCTGTCCCTCCTGCTCCCTGGTGTTGCTGAAACTTGTTGTAAAATGTTTTTCAGGAGGTCAATGTTGTGTTGTGTATGGTATGCATAGATGCATGTCTCTGATATGACCTGCTTCATTTCCTCTATTACCATGTCATTATCTCCAGAAGCATCTTGGAACCCCTGCCTCCAATTTATTTTTAACAGGTATGGCCCTTTGCATCCCTTTATGTCACTTTCTTCTAATAATTTTTCGCTAATCTTGCTCAATTTTAGTGCAGCATGGGCTGCTTCTCCTTTAATTTCCTGCAGCAACAAATGGTCTATCACAGCCTCAAGTTTGTCTTTTGTACTTCCTCTTTTACCAGGTGTTGTGCCAAGGCACGGGTCTCTGCCTTCTGAGCTAAAGACAGCTGAGGAGGTTGTGTCCCTGCCGCTGAGTACTCGAGCTGTTCTTTTTTAGCAGACCCTTTTCTTGTTGCTATGCCCTAGCCTCCCCATCAGTATGTCTTCCATGAGTGGGTCCTCCCTCTCCTCCCCTTTCATCCCCTGTACATCCTGTTCGTGTGATGGTGCACTGACCACAGGAAGAGATAGTAATGTCCTCACTACTTCAAACGTTTTTTTCTCTCCATCCCTCCAATTTTTCTTTCCCTTTTTTCTCATAATAAAAACCTTTTTTCAATTCCAACAACTCTTTATGCACTTTCTCTTTCACATCTCTAGTTGCACGCATTTCACGCAACACGGCACCCCAGCCCCAGATGGTGTTCCATTCTAAACTTCTAATCTTTCTCCCTTTGAGAATCAACATCTGTTGCAAATATGACAACTTATTCATGTCATATGTGCCAATCTTAGGAAACTGCAAATCCGGTCTCCTGGCAGTCAACTTATGCCATTTGTCAAGTAACAGTAATGTCTGAAGGCCTTGTTTAACAGCTACGTGATGCGCTGGGGAATCCTTAGGGGGGGCTGGGCTTTTCGGGATCCAAATGGCCCTTACTAAGAGTATTCCCCATGACTCATTCGCAACTGTCCCTCATGATGCTACACAAATAATTCAGTTATACTTGACGTGGGAAACAAAGGGATGTCGGCAGGCTGTTTGTACTGTGTCAATATGCCCCTTTTATTTTGTCATCCTGTTAAGCCAGGAAGCCCACCCACATTCGCTGTGATGCATACACGTTCAACTCATTCATACCATAAAACACAGGCAATCTGTCAACAATACAGCACACCACACCACACTGTATGTAACACATTCGGGAGTCACCCATACTCACACGCCATTCAAAATATCGCACAATCCACCGGTGGCATGCAAATAAACACAAATCTGTATAAAACAAGCAGTAATCACAGAACCTCAATGTAACTGATAAGACAAAAAAAATCAAAGAGCCAGGGACCGCCTGCCTACTTCACTGGAGTGGAGAACTACCACTCAACAGCACCTGAGCACCATCTGCCCCCTAAACTGGGGTGGAGAACTACCACCCCCTCTGGCCAGAGTATTCCTCCCCAGCCTCTTAGGCTGGAGATGCCAATGCCTTGTGCCCCAACCCCTCCCGGTTGGAGGCACTGGTGTCACAGCTCCTCCAGCTGTGACCCTAGTTAACTCCTCCAGCTGTCTACCACACGCAGCCCCACTGGCTGGCTTTAACCACAAAGGACTTCCATAGCAAATTCTTAATTATGAAGATAAAAGGAACTACGCACTTTAAAGAAAAGGGGGAAGGAAATGCTGCAATGAGACAGAAACAATAGTATTAATACAAAATCTCAGAATCCGACGAGTGGCGAATGGCACCAACGGGAAGTCCGGAGCAACCAGCTGAGAGGGACCAGAGCTGTTGGCATGCCAGTGAAGGCAAAAGAGAAGAACAGACTCAGAGGAATGGAAAATATCCAAATAATCTCCAACTCCATTAAACCTAATATGGTGCTCCACCACTACCACCCTTTTTATTTGTGTCACCAAAACCCACACAGCAGTGGCAAGAAAAAAGCTACACAAGAGGCAACCAAGGAAGTGACAGATACTCACGACAGCCCGGTTCTCTGTCCAGGAGGGCCCTTTCCAGCGCTCAGGGAAAATCCACATGTGCCAGTCCCCTCCCACACAGAACTGGGAGCTGGGCCGGGGAGACCGTCAGTCCGAACACCGCATTCTTCATCAAGATGTAAAAGCCAAATCAGCTCAGGGCAGCTCAGAAACCAAAGACCAGCCTGCTCCGTAGATAAATTAAAGTAATTTATTGCATGTACACAGAGACTGAACAGCCTGGGAGGTCAAGTCCGCAAGTTCTAAAGAAGGAAGTAATACATGATCTTGTACACTATCAAACCACAAACAAATTCGTACATTTCATTGGTTCTTGACACTGACGTACAATCATTTCTTCAACATTGCTAAAGGTGTTACCGTTAATTCTTCATAACGCACTATATATAGTAAATTGAAGCACAGGCAAGGAAATTACATAATATGTCCTACGCGTCTAATACCGTGTGATATATCTTAAGACAGAACTGAGAACAACACATACACAGGATGGTACTTTCCAAAAGGAAGATTGCTTCAGCTAGCATGCAATGATATTTCATGGTGGCTGTTCTAATAGCAAGCCTTGCAACATAATCCATTCCGAGCAACATCCAAATATATCAGTAAGCACAATTCACTTTGGTTATAAGTTGTTTAACAGAAACAGGCCTAGTTGTCATTGGGTATCATAGGGTCCAACAGGCCCAAAATGGGTCCCAGGAAAATGCGATTCCACACAAATGCATGGGATACACCTGGTTAAAATCCAGTTGTTATGTGATGCCAATCTGTGCTTTGTTGCATGCTGCAGTTGCTTCCATTGGTGATGTGATGATGCTGTCATCCTAGAAGAAAATAAAGAACCAGCAGATATATACTGCTATGTGAGTAGACCACACCCAAATGCACAATAATGCATCTCTGCTCTGTACTCCCACCACTAACAACTTCCACTGTAAGTCAGAGGGAAACTGATTATGCCTGAAGAAATAGCAGCCCTTCTCTACCTCTGAGGATAGAGGATATACTACAGGGCATCCACCCTGACACAATACATCATTTAGGGGGGGAATCCATGTGCTGTGCTCACCCACAGATGTGTGTGGCCGCATCAGGGCATATGTATTAGACAGGTTGACACACTGAAGGCAGGAAACAGGCTGTAAATCTCGTCATTCTACACTACTTATTCAAATCCCAATCCTGGGTGCCCACAGGCAATTTGTGTTAGGACCACCACTACAAATACTGATGCATTAAGTGGTCATATGTTACCATTGCAGCAGAATCCTGGAATAGCATTTGAACACAGGCAGGCAGTACAAACACGGTGAAGTGTTGGAGAGCCTGTTGCTATGGGATTTCCTTTAGTACCAGGAACCTTCAAAAGTCCCAGGGCCATGAACATCATTTAGGGGTAACTAGGAGTCACAACTGCGACCCAGTGGCTTGCTCCTTGCGATCCCTCGCACTGCATTTGAGACACCTGTCCTTGGAGGTAGCAAAAGCAGTGCCAGGAAAACAGGGGCAGTTTGTTTTATCATGAACATCGTTTGGGGCTCCTATCTCCTTGTTTTGTGCCATTTGTGTTTTAATAGTGAGTAATTATATATCATTCACTATTAGTGTAATAAAAAAGTGGAGCACAATTAGCTGGAACAAGACCCTCCTTGGCAGCAGAGGTAAGTAAAAAAGGCCTTTAAATGTATGTTGTGTTGATGCATGCAAGTGAGAGTGTGTTTATGTGAGAGAGAGCAAGTGCATGTATGCGTGACTGTGTGTGTGTATGTGCAAGAATGTATACCTGAGTGAACGTGAAAGTCAAATGGCATGTGATGTCACTTCCGCTACCTCTGGCCTTGGGGAGACTTGACTTATGTGACCCTGACTGCTGCCAATGAACATATGATCATGTCATGTCACCTCCCATGGATCTTTGACACCATCATTACTTCTTCTGACACAACTCCTGTAGTGATGGGAGTTGTTGAAGGAGCAAAGTTACTGGCCAGTGTGCTACTCTCATCTATAGAAATAGGCACTGGTAGATAATACAGAATCATCCTCAGCAGCTTGTACTTAGGAAGGTAAAACTTTGTGTCTGTACTGGTCCCAGAGATATCAGTACAGTCACAATGGGAATTTTCACTTCCACTTATAGACCGATTACTACAACTACCCTCACTGTAACTCTCCAGGAGATTATACTCTTGATGACATGGTCACCCTATATAGACATCTAATTGAAGTTGCTGGGCAAACAGGATTGTACTTGCATGACATCAATCAATTTGCAAAACCACTACACCTTTTTTGTACTTTTAACATCTGGACCTGCAAAAGTGCAGACACTGCCTGGCGTTCTCTCTGATTTTTCTCACAATGGCATGCTGCCCACTACTGCTGGATCATTTCTCTTGATGGAACCTGGCAGTGGCATACCCATGGTGCCAGTTTGTGTTGATCTGTGACATCAGCTCAACCTGTGGCTGATTCTGTCCACTGTTCATCCTTTGAAAACCCCCAACCAAATTTAATCTGTTAGTCAATGTGTTCTCCAGCTTGGTGATGGGGAGAATTGCAGCTCATGAAGTATTGTTTCCGAGGCAGTAGAACAGCACTTGATTAACCACAGTACAGTGTCCTGTTGTCTTTTCACAGACGCATGGCTGCTGCTATAAGGAGTATCACCTGACAACTTCTCTGTAATTATATATAATTGTAATTACTATAGGGTAGCTGTTGGTAGTTGTGGGTACATCATTTTCACAATTTGCAAATACCCTTGTTTTCGTTTTTTGTCTTGTCATTGCTTTGAATAGGCAGAAGGGAAAGGAAGAGTATCATCACTTGTCAGCACTGGTGCAACACTTTTAATAGGAGAGTACCAGCACTTCTTGATATCAAGCTGGTGCTCCGAATACTACATTTCCAATTAAAACACTGTCAGTTGAAGTACGTTTTCTGTGCATCAATGCTCATATAAGGTGTGAGACGTGTGAGGCGGGTGAGCGTGGTGTTAGGTAGTCCACTCTGATAGGTGTGTTTAAAGGTGCACCTATTGTAATATGGCCACAGGTCATTTTCATATGACCGGTCTCTGTCTAGAGTAGCAAAGTACAGGAATGAGACCTAAGAAAAGACTAGCATTCCAGCAATCGTTTTTTGCTTGTTTTTCTATGTGTTCTATGGGTGTGTCAGTATGTCTTTGCTGGGAGTTAGTTATGTTTTTTTTATTGTTCTATGCATGGACTTTGCCGACCATGGGTTTGCTTCATTAGAACTTTTTCACACTTCAGCAACTATTTGTTGATCTTCATGATTTCTTTTCGATTTGATAAGATACCGATATTTATGCTAGCTCAATAGGGTGCAACTTGGCTATGTACATCCAATACCCTGGTATCTGTTAGAGAATTGCTTTCTATCTAGAACTTTTATATATGAACTTGGAAGACCACAACAGATGTTGAATGTGATCTGTTAATACATTTTGGAGTCGCCTAAGGGGAATCCCATATTAATAATACCAACATGTTTCCATTGGTTACTAAACAAGTGAAAAATCATTCATTTGTTAGACTGTCTTTTCTGGATAAAGCACTAGCCTGTTGGTTATCTGAAGAAGATTTTGTTTTTTACCCTATCTCACAATCGGCCTTACACAAATTTTGTTATACTGAAATAATTACAGGTCTTCTTTTTGTAAGAATAAACTTAACCAGCCGCGGCCCGTCCTTTAAGGTGGAGGGGCCACGCCTAACCCTTTGCACCTCATGAAGAGTGCCTGTCAGGCTTGAGCAAAGGTCAGCCTGACAGACACTTATTATGTTCAGCTCAGGGAGTCTGGAGTGAGTCATGCGTGATTTGTGCAGACTCCTGGCTGCCTGAGCTGGACTTAGCTGGGCTGAAGAGGTCACAGCTCCTATGGGTGTGACCTCCTTGGTTCAGCAAAGGTGCCTCAAAGCGCTTCCCCTCGTTGACGAGTGGAAACGCCACAGATTGACTTTGACCTGGGAGCTTCAGGTTTAAGGCCTGAAGCGCCCAGGGCAAGTGTCAATCAGTGACACCTCGTTACAGAGTGGGATGGGATCAAAAGTCTCACTGACCCCATCCCACTCTGTGACGAAGTTGGGACTGCTTCCTTCCCTCATTGGCTGACCTAATGTCAGTCAGAGAAGGAAGGCAGCAGTCCCAACCCTCCTGGGACCTCCGAGCTGAAGGTAAGTGTGTGTGTGTGTTTTTTAAATGAATGTTTGGTGCGGGTGTGTATGTTTGAATGTTGATGAGTGTTGTGAATGGATGTGCATGCGTGTGTGAATGAATGAGTGTGAGTGTGCTTCCTGCCCATCCCGTCCCTCCTAAAATTACCGGCTGCCACTGTACTTAGCTAAATTATCGCAGTGGTGCATTTGTTTCATTTGGCTCCCGCTTCACCTGGACATTACTTAACCTCTGACAGTTACAAGATAGTTGAAATCAAGATGCCTTGCTTACTAAATATGAGACTACAGAATTTCAAAAGGCAGAAGGGCATATTAAAGCCCCTTCTCCGCCAGGCCTTTCCCTCCCATCAGGTGCCAAGTCTTTTTTTGGCTATTTGGGGTAGTTTGAGCTTAGGCCCTCGTTACTTGTTGTCCACATAAGCTATACACGCCAAATTTGAATCCTTTTTTTCTAACATCCTAGGGATTCTAAAGGTACCCAGAGTTTGTGGGTTCCCCTGGAGGAGACCAAGAAATTAGCAAAAATACAGCTAATATTTCATTTTTTTAAAACAAATGGGAAAAAGGGCTGCAGAATAAAGGATGTGGGTTTTCCTCTGAAAATGGCATCAACAAAGGGTTTGCGGTGCTAAAATCACCATCTTCACAGCTTTCAGGAACAGGCAGACTTGAATCAGAAAAACACATTTTTCAACACAATTATGGCATTTTACTGGGACATACCACATTTTTACTATTTTTTGTGCTTTCAGCTTCCTTCCAGTTAGTGACAGATATGGTTATGAAACCAATGCTGGATCCCAGACAGCTAAACATACCTGAAAAGTAGACAACATTCTCAGTTCAGCAAGGGGTCATTTGTGTAGATCCTTCAAAGTTTTCCTACAGAAAGTAACAACTAAAATAAAAAGAATATTGAAATTGAGGTGAAAAAAGGAGCCATTTCTGTTCACATTTTCTTCTATAACTTTTTCCATCTATGGCAGATTTTTAAAAGCAATATACCGTTATCTCTGCTGGACTCTTCTGGTTGCCGGTATATAAAAGGCTTGTAGGTTCATCAAGAACCCTAGGGACGCAGACCCAATAAATTACCTGCGCCTTGCAATGGGTTTTCATTGTATACCGGGTATACAGCTATTCATTTGGTGAAATATAAACAGTGAAAAATAGGTACCAAGGAAACCTTTGTATTTCCAAAATGAGTACAAGATAAGGTGTTGAGAAGCAATGGTTATTTGCACATCTCTGAATTCCGGGGTCCCCATACTAGCATGTGAATTACAGGGCATTTCTCAAGGGGGCGTGGCCGCGCGATCGAAGATGGCGCACGCATAAGTTACGAGCTCCGGAGGGGCCTACAAATAATCCTGTTAAATCTACACCCAGCCCTCGGGGCAAACCGCAATCGCAGTGCGGGAGAGCTGTGGAGGACACTGCAAAACAGTGGAGCCCGAACGGAGCGAGGCTGAGAGGCTCCGATGCAGGTTGGGGAACCGCAGAGCTTTCTACTTGGTGGGCCCAGTGCAACTGGGGACCCGAGTATGAACACGCGGGCAGCGCGGAGACGACCGGCTGCGCGCGAGGAACAGGAGGGAGCGGAGTGACTTAGCGAGTGACGGTGCTGGGGCCAGAGGGTACTCGCAGGACCGAGGGAATGCCGAGAGCGTGCTGCAGAGACCCGAGGAGCGTGCCCTAAAGAAACACAGTAGCAGGGAGTCGAGCGGAGCCAGTGGGTCCCGTTCGCCGTACCTACACCTGGAGTCAGGGCAGCGAGAACGCAGGATCTGACCCTCTGGACACATAAGAAATGCACTGAGGAACAGAAGGGAGAAGGCAGAGGCCCGAAATCGGCGCCCCGGAGTAGGGTGAGTGTTGCATGTGAACCCCCTGGCACTCCGGCGGAGCCCCACTGGAACATACCTGCGCCCCCAAAGATCAGATCAACACCCTGAAGGGGGCCCATAAATAAAATAATAAATATATAATAAACAGAGAGAGAGAAATCCCGGCGTACGGCGGCAGAACCTGGTCCGAACAGGAGAGGCCGAGAGTGGAGCGGTCTGACGGGTGACGGTGCTGGGCGGGGGCGGTGCTCGCTGATCCGAGGGAGTGCCGAGGGCGTGCGGCGGAGACCCGAGGTGCGGGCCCCAAAGAAACACAACAGCAAGGAGGCGAGCCGAGCCAGTGGGCCCCGATCGCCGGACAATCGACACCTACGCCCGTAGTCGGGGCAAAGAGAATACGGGACCTAACCCTTTGGACACATAGGAAGTCACTGAGCTGTATCAAGGAACAGAAAGGAGATGGGGGAGGCCCAAAATCGGCACCCCGGAGTAGGGTGAGTGTTGCAAGAGATTCTCCTGGCGCTCCGGCAGAGCCGAGCTGGAACACGCCTGCGCCCCTAAAGATCAGCACCCTGAGGTGGGCCCTTAAACAAGTAAAGAAATAAATATATAATAAACTGAGAGAGCGAAGCCTCGGCATGTGGTGGCGGAACCTGGTCCGAACAGGAGAGACCGGGAGCGGAGCGCCTTGACGGCGACGAAGCTGGGGCCGGGGGATGCTCACTAGGCCGAAGGAGAGCAGAAGGCGTGCTGCGGAGACCAGAGGAGCGAACCTCAAAGAAACACGGCAGCAAGGAGGCGGGCGGAGTCAGTGGGCCCTCACCACAGGACAATCGCGTCCGGAGTAGGGGCAGAGAGAACACGGGATCTGATCCTCTGGACACATAAGAAATTCACGGACCGCACCAAGGAACAGAAAGGAGATGGTGGAAACCTGAAATCGGCGCCCTAGACGAGGGTGAGTGTTGCAATTGATCCCCCGGCGGTGCCCCGCTGAAACATGCCTGTGCTCCCAAAGATCAGCACCCTGAAGGGTACCAATAAATAAAAATATAATAAACAGAGAGAGAGTAATCCCGGCGGGTGGTAACGGAACCTGAACCATAGAGAACCCCGGCCTCGGAGTGAAGAGACACTGACCATCTGAGTGACCCCGGCAGAACACGGGGAGCCGGAGGCGGAGAATGAAGTGAGAGGTCAAAAGGAAACCTGCGAGATCCCAGAACTCGGTCCAGCCTGAGTGGGTGGCCCTACCCGGGTGCCAGATGTCCCCTAAGAATCGACACAAAGGCAAAATAATCTGAAATATGACACCCATTGGACTGAAAGAGGGAGAGCCGCTGGACCCTCCCCAGCTTAAAATGCAGGACACCTTAGATAAGATATTGGGTGCAATTGAGGACACTAAAACTACTCTACAACGTGACATTAACCAAGTCGCAGTTGAATTTGGCCTGCTGAGGGCGGACCACCATAAGTTAGTGGATAGAGTAAAAGACACGGAGAATGTCCTGGCTGAAATTGCCCCGCAACAAAAAGACCTAAAAGCCGAGGTGACGTGCCTTGTGGATAGGGTTGCGCGCCTAGAACAAAGAGCAGAGGACGCAGAAGGCAGAAACCGCAGAAACAACGTGCGTGTGGTGGGGCTGCCGGAAGGGGACGAAGGAGCGAACGTGTTGAAGTTTCTAGAGGAATGGCTGCGGATGATCGTGGCCCCGGAGTGCCTGACCCCATTCTACACCCTGGAGCGCGCGCATCGGGTGCCTTCGAGGCCCCTGGCACCGGGCCGTCCTTCGCGTGTGGTGATTGCGAGACTCCTCCACTATAGAGACAGAGATATTCTTCTACAAAGAGCTAGAGAAGCGGGCCCTTTTAAAGTTGCGAACGGGAAGTGACACTTTTCCTCGACTTCACACTGGATGTCCAAACCAAGCGAGCATCATATCTAACAGTCAAAAGGGCCTTGAGAGAGGAAGGAATCCAATACTCGCTCCTTTTCCCGGCAAAACTAAAGGTGACTATGGATGGTAAGACCACCTTTTTCCAGACTCCCGAGGAGGCGTGGGACTGGCTGGAGGCCCGAGGGACCCAAATGGTACGACACACAAACGGGGGAGTACGCCGGGGCTCGGGAAGACGACGAAACAGGATCCAACCCCGCTTGGCACCAACCCAGTCGCAAAAGGAAATGGGGAAAAAAGCGGCATTAGAGGCTGCTGCCTCCATGAGTAGAGAGGAATCGCCCCCCAGGGACTCAGATGGAGAATCGGATGGCACAGTGATGTCCTCGGTGGACGGGTCGGGCTGCTCGGTGCAGGTACCAAAGGTGACCCCCCCAGACGGCGGATGAGCTCGGGTAATCGAAAAAGCAGCCAGCCCTGAGATGGAGGTGGACAGCGATCTGATGGCCCCTCCGGGCGCGGTCCCCCCCACCAGAATCTCGTCCATTCCGACAGTATGGCGAGAACTAGAATTGACAGTTTGTTTGAGTTGCACAGTTGCACAATATTCTGGGCAGCCTTCTGTTTAGGGGGCGCCCTGGGGAAGGGGAGTTGGGGTTCAAGATTGTTAGTTTTGATGGCGCTCTGCAGTAGGTGGGTTGTTAGGATTAGACACACAGTCAGACACAGAAGGTTTCAGGCCAATGGGACGGGCCAAGAAGGAAATATAGTGAATGTCTTTCCAATATGGCAGAATATAATATGCTAACATGGAATGTGCGGGGGTTGGGAACACCAAACAAACGACACAAAACTCTGTCCTACCTAAAGAGGAGGGGTATCCAAGTGGCGTTACTACAAGAGACCCACTTAGCGAAGGGGGAAGCGGAAAAGATAAGGCGAAGATGGAGGGGTCAGGTGTATGCCACAGAATATTCTGCATATGCTAGGGGGGCGCTGATATGGATACGTGCTGGGGTTCCCTTTGCAGTAGAATCCACCAATATTGACCAGGAAGGCAGATACGTAGTGTTAGAGGGAAGATTGCACGGTGTACCAATTACCTTGAGTTGTATTTATGCTCCTAACCAGGACCAGATCCCCTTTATGACACGGCTATCGGGTCAACTCATTAGCCAGCGGGGGGAGGCCTCTTGATAGGGGGAGACTTTAACAGCGTGTTAGATATAGAACTAGACCGCTCCACCCCACCACTGTCAGGGGCAACGACAAGCAGAGTAGCCCAAAAACTTAGAGAATGGCTAGATGCATGGGAATTATTGGACATATGGCGTGAGCAACATCCTACTGAAAAAGATTATTCATACTACTCAGGACTCCACAGGGTACACACAAGAATTGACAGGGTGGTTTGTACAGCAACACTAATGCAGGGGATGGTCCACTCTGAATACCTGGGACGTACACTCTTTGACCATAATCTTCTTCTGCTGACCTGGAGGGTGAGGGAGGTTAGGCCCCCCCATCCCGATGTGGCGATTGGCCCCTGGAGCCCTGGAGGACCAGATGTACAGGGATGACCTCCGTCTCTTCCTCGCTGACCATATTAAAGTTAACGAGGGATCCACTGACTCTAGATCCGTTGAGTGGGAGACCCTTAAAGTGTCAACCAGAGGATACTGTATGGGACAGACGACGGGGGTGAGACGAACGCTGGAATGTGAACTGACCAGACTAGAGAAAGAAATACATGAGGGGGAACGGAGACAGGGAACAGAGGAGCAGGAAGGGGAAAAGTATGCCCAGACACGGAGAGACCACTCCCAGGTTGAGGAACAACTTAGATGCCATAGTGTGCAAAACTATATGGCCTAATTACACTCCGAGGAGGGGAGGTCAGGCAGAATGCTGGCATGGCTGGTAAGACCTGGAGGGGAAGGAGAGCCTATAACCAAGGTGATAACCATGGAGGGATAGGGAAGACACAGTCCAAACACTATAAATGACGCTTTCATGGAATATTATGCTCATTTATATAGGAAACCCGGGGAGCTTGACGAACCGGCTCTTGAGGCGTACCTGCAGCATCTCCCATTGCCAACGCTGACAATTGAGGAACAGGAGGGGCTTGGGGCAGTTGTGACAGCAGATGAGATAAAGAATGCCATATTGCAATTAGCGCCCGGGAAGACACCGGGAACGGACGGCTTACCTATGGATTTCTATAAGAAATACGAAACCTTGCTGGCCCCTAGGCTGGCGGTGGTGGACTCTGAGGCATTGAGCCGGGTTGTGTTGCCGGCCACACTGAGGGAAGCATTGGTGGTCCCACTGCCCAAGTCTAAAGCTAGAGAGACATCTGTCGCTAACTTTCACCCCCTGTCAATGTTGAACAATGATTTTAAAATACTCAGCAAAGTTCTGGCCAATCGGCTGCTCGGCCTCATGCCCAAACTGATAGATGAGGATCAGAACGGGTTAGTCCCGCACCGGAGCACATCCATTAACCTGAGACGACTATTTGCCATTCTACATATACCCAGGGAAGCGAAACCTTTGACTGGGGTATTACTCGCTGTGGACTTCGAAAAAGCCTTTGATTCTGTTAGATGGGACTACCTGAGGACAGTGATGAGGAAGATGGGGTTGGGAGAGGGTTGGGTAAAGTGGGTGGACCTGCTATATGCATCCCCCCTGGCTAGAGTGAGGACAGGCAAGACGGTATCCGTCACCTACCCAATCCACAGGGGCACTAGGCAGGGTTGCCCTCTATCGCCACTATTATTCGCACTGGCTATCGATCCGCTGGCAGCCCAGCTATGTAGGGATGGCAGGGGCAGAGGGATACAATGGGGACAACCGGAGCACATCGTTTCCCTTTATGCAGATGATATACTCATCTACCTCGGGGACGGAGAGACGGGACTCCACTGGGCTCTGGATGCCCTGGAGCACTTTGGGTTCTTATCGGGACTGCGTCTCAATAGGGGCAAAACATATGTTTTTCCCATGCTGGCGGGATGTGACCGGCCCGCATCGTGCACCGAAGATGTAGGCTGGGCACCGAGGACATTTAAGTACCTGGGAATACAGGTGTTCCACGAGGTGGGGGACCTCCAGGATGGCAATCTTGGGAGGGCGCTCCGCTCCCTCCGGTCCTCAGTAAAGTTCTGGCGCTCTCTGAGGCTATCCATAATGGCCAGAGTTGCACTGTCCAAAATGATAATCCCGCCCCGGTTACTTTACTATTTCGCGAATTTACCGCTGCAGATTAATTCGGCGTGGTTCCGCGAACTTAAAATGCTGGTCAGGGAGCTTATATGGGACGAAGGCCATAGACGTATGGCTCTTTCGATTCTCTGCAGGCCGACACACATGGGGGGGCCTGGGAGTCCCTGACTTTGAGTTTTACTATTTAGCATCACAACTGCAGTGGATTGCGGCGTGGACGGGAGGAAAGGGACAATTGGATAGATACACTACTCAAGGAGAAATTGGGATGGAAAGAATCATTGCGCGGATGGTGAACATGAGAGTGACCAAGCGCGCGGATAGTATGATGACGAGTGTAGCGGCAGCATGTTGGAAGAAAAGTGCGAGAAGAGTAGGGGTGGGACAGCCTTACTCCCCTGAGCTCCCACTCTCAGTACTGGGGGAAGGAACAGATGATGGGAACCTGGTGGGCTTTGGCCTCGGACCCTGGAGGAGAGCGGGAGTAGAGACAGTCGGAGCACTGTTCCAAGAGGGAGTGATGAGGTCCTTCTCGGACCTAATAGAAATGGGCGTCCCAAGGGGACAGTTCCTCCAGTATAGAAAACTAACACACATCCTCAAAGAGCACTGGGGAACGGTAAATGCAGAGCCCCCAACCCACAGAGTACTGCACTTACTACTAACGTCTGGTGGGGAATCTCACTTAATAGCTAGGATCTACAGGGCCCAAAATGAGGAATCACTGGACGCACTACAGCCCCGAAGAGAACAATGGGAAAAGACAGTGAGCAGGGAATTAATAGATGTGGAGTGGAGCAGGGCACTAGCCTATCCTCAGACGGTATCCAGAAACACCCGGTTGAGATACATACAGTACAACTACATGCACAGAACATACCTCACCCCACACAGACTGACAAGAATTTATGGGGGAACCCCCAAGAAATGCCCTAGATGTGGAAATGTAACTGCAGACTTTGACCATATGGTATGGAATTGCCCAGAGCTCCAGAGGGGCTGGGCTGCGGCGCTGGCGGACCAGGAGCGGGTGCTGGGGGTGGAAATTGGGCTATCCCCGGCGGCATGCCTACTGGGTTTGAGAGCGCATGCGCCTCTAGGGAAAGTAAGGGGACGCTTCCTGGACCTTGCACTTGTCCTCTATAGGAGACGAATCATGATAGGTTGGAACTCTCCCAGCTGCCCATCGGCGAGTGAATGGAGGCGGGATGTGTCAAGATGGGCCCGAGCAGAATTGCAAGTGCTGAAAAGTGAGGAAGCAAGGGGTATGCGCCAAACCCCCATTGCCCCGGCGTGGGAAGAAATACTCCTGAGATGGGATAGTCAGACTAAGGAAGGGAGAGTGGCAGTGGAAACCCAGAGCGACTAATAGGGTAGAGCACAGACAATGGGGCATGATGGGGGAACCAAGAGAAAAGAGGTGGAAAGAGGGTGACCAAGACAATCCGGAACAGGCAGTTAGGGGATAGGATGACTGAACCCCAAGAGACAGAACATGGACGTTCCCGGCCCCCAAGCACATCAGTCTTGGTATGAGGAAACAGAGACAATAAGCATAAGAAGGCACCGGCCTGGTCTCAATTGATTGAAAGAAGGGAGGAAAAAAAGAAAAAAAAAAAAAGAAGAACTAGGAAACAATGAGTAACACCCACCATGGCTGTGAATGTAATCTGTTTGAAATAGCGCCATCAAGTTAAAATTAAAATAATAAGTAGTTTTAGAGAAGTTTGAGATACGAACAAGTGGGCACTCCAGATTAAATACGACCACAGGATAGTGATGTACCCCTAAAACACCGAAGCAATCTATGCGCATTACACTCCCAAGGAACCTGTGCAAGTCTAGGATAAGAATAAATGGGGTGGGAGCATTAGAAAAATGAAAGAGTATGCTGTATATTCAATGTTCAATTATATGTACTAAATGGAAATCTGTTGATGCCACCAAGAATGTTGCAGATGTAATGCAGTGAAAGTTAATTAATAATAATAAAAATATATTAAAAAAAAAAAAATACAGGGCATTTCTCAAATAGACTTCTTTTTTACACACTTTCTTACATTTGGAAGGAAAACATGTAGAGAAAGTCAAAGGCTCTGTTACCAAGAATCCTTTGCAAACCTCAAAATTTGGCAAAAAACACTTTTTCCACACATTTCAGTGATAGAAAGTTCTGGAATCTGAAAAGAGCCACACATTTCTTTGCACCCAGCATTCCCCTAAGTCTCCTGAGAAACATGATACCTCACTTGTGTGGGTAGGCCTACTTCCCGCAACAGGAAATGCCCCAAAACGCAACATGGACACATCAAATTTTTCTTATGGAAACTGCCTAGCTGTGGATTTTGGCCTACAGCTCATCCGGCACCTAGTAAAAACTAGTAATCCTGGACATTTCTGAAAACTAGACACCTAGGGGAACCCAGGATGGGGTAACTTGTGGCGCTCTCACCAGGTTCTGTTAACCAGAATCCTTTGCAAACCTCTTAATTTGACAAATAAACACTTTTTCCCCACATTTCGGTGCTGCAAAGTTCTAGAATCTGAGAGGAGCCACAAACTTCCTTCTACCCAGCATTCCCCCACATCGTCCGATAAAAATGGTACCTCACTTGTGTGGGTAGGCCTAGTGCCCGTGACAGGAAATGGCCCAAAACACTGTGTGGACACCTCAAAATGATCAATTACCAAAACTACCTGTTTTTGCAGGGTGGGGGGGGCCCCTGCGTTTTTGATACTGGGCTCAGCAGCCATCTAGGGAAACCTACCAAACCCAGACATTTCTGAAAACTAGACACCCAAGGGAGTCCAGGTAGGTGTGACTTGGTGAATCAGCAAAGGACAAATGCAGCTAACAAAATCACATTTCCCCACATTTCAGTGTGGGATCACTGCACCGGAACAAATATCCTACCACCCAGCATTGCCCTCAGTCTCCTGATAAAAGTGATATCTCACATGTGTAGGTGGGCCAAGTGCCTGTGACAGGGAAGAGCCAAAAACATATCGAAATTGAGGTGGAACCAAAGCGGGCCCAAAAGTGCAGTTTGAAAAAGAAAACATTTTTAGGCTGAAAAGTTGGGAAACATTTGTATCGGTATAGGTGCAACAGTGCTAGGTGGGAGGGATTTTGTGGATTCCTGCAGATTCCGGAAGGTTCCATCACAAAAATGTGTGATTTGAAGCCCAGGTCTTGTAGATTTTTGTACGTTGCAGCATCCCAAAGTCCAAAAGGTGCAGCCCTCACAATTCCAAGTGGGATGATTTTGAGAGTTAGCTAAGCTCTCATGGTCCAAATGTAAAATCAAAACCCAAAATAATCAAATGTCCTCTTGCTTGCCTTTGGGATAAGATCTTTTAGTGTGCAGGGGGAGAGCTGAAAGACTGTTACTCCCTTCAGTTGGGGTGGGAGCATACCCATGCCAATACTGGTTGGTAGCCACCACCCCTCTATTTATTTTTTAATTCCCCAGCATCTAGTAGGCTTTCTGCCCCTCCCAGGGAGTGGATCAGGTGTAATTGCCACATCTGCCCACCGGTGGGCAGAACAACTTTGTCCCCATTTAATTGGGGTGGGGGTATGGCAATACACCACCCTCTTTTTTGAAAAGACAATCTTTCCTGGTGTCTAGTGGGCAGATGGACCTTTTAAAAATGGGCCGATCTGCCCTCAACGTGTGCAGAAATGGCCAATAGTAATGTTCCTCCATGGGGAGCGACCATAGCTCAAGGAGCTGACCACACCAATCCCTGGTGCCTAAGTTATTTCTTCCACCCAAGGGGGGCAGAAATGGCCTAAAATAAAATTGCCCCCCAGGGGAGCGACCCTTGCCTAAGGGGTCATTCCCCATCTGTAAAAAAAAAATTAAAAAAAAAAATCCCTGGTGTGTAGTGGTTTCTGCCAGATCAGCCTAATTTAAATAGGCTTATATGCCCTAAAATAAATTTTGCCCCCAGAGGAGCGACTCTTGCCTAAGGGGTCACTCCACTTGTGTGAAATTGCCGCAAACAAAAAACCTGGTGTCTAGTGGTCTCTGCCCCCCTGGGGGCAGATTGGCCTAATTAAAATAGTCCGATCTGGCCCCCAGGGGGGCAGAAATGGTCTAAATAAATGTGCCCCCATAGAGGAGCGACCCTTGCCTAAGGGGTCTCTCTCCTTCCATGAAATTGACGTTAAACAAAAAAATCCCTGGTGTCCAGTGGTTTCTACCCCCCTTGGGAGATAGCTTTACCTAACAAAAATAGGCTGATTTGCCCCCAAGGGGGGGCAGAAATGGCCTAAAATAAATTTGGCCCCCAGGGGAGTGACATTTGCCTAAGGGGATGCTCCCCTCCTGTAAACAAAAAAAATATCCCTTGTGCCTAGTGGTTTCTACCCCCCTTGGGGGCAGATGGGCCTAATTAACATAGGCCAATCTGCCCCCAAGGGGGGCAGAAATGGCCTAATTAAAAAATGCCCCCTTCGGGGAGTGGTCCTTGCCCAAGGGGCTGCTCCCTTCATGTGCTTACTATATGTAAATAAAAGTCCCTTGTCCCTAGTGGGCATTCCTGCAACACGATTGCTATGCTATGCCATCGTGCTTCAGGAATGCTCAGAAAGACATCAAAGGAAAGGAAAAGCCTTTCTTGTCCTTTGATGCCTCTCTGATCTCCCCCACCCTCCGATCTGAAGAGAAATGCAAGAATTTCTCTTCTGATTGTGCTGGAAGCTCAGGGGCGACCTCTGATAATGTCAGCGCGCAACCGCACGCTGTTGTCATCAGACACCACTGGAAGGGGTCGGGATGGAAGGGTCGCTATTCCCCTTCCATCCCTGCCCAGGGGAGGGGGTTGGGTTCAGGACGTAACAGTTACGTCCTCTGCACCCGAGCGGTGCAGCTGAGGACGTATCCGTTACGTCCGCGGCATCCAAGGGGTTAAAAGTAATGGATGTGAGTTACCTAAATACGCAACCCTGCAATGTGCAAAAATATTTTAATTTCTTTTGATTAGTTCTTGAGCCATTGCAATTCCAAAGACATCAAACATGGACTGGTTTACTTCTCCCAGCTGGAATTTTCATCATATTAAATGTATTAAGGTAACTCCAATCTTATCCTATGGGAGAGGTGGGCCTTGAAGTAGTGAAAACAAATGTAAGTGTTTGTCACTACCAGGACAGATAAAACTTAAAATTACATGTCACACATTTTAAAAACACTGCACACTGTCAGATGGGTTGTCCAGGGTCTACTCCAGGGGTAGGGTATAGGCATTAAAAAGGAAGACTTGGGGCTGGCAAAATGTTTATATTGCCAGGTGGAAATGCCGGTTTAAGGCTGCAATGGCAGGCCTGAGACATCTTTAAAGGATACGTAGGTGGCACAATTGGTGCTGTAGGCTTACTGGTAGCATTTAATTTACAGGCCCCGGGTACATGTAGTACCACTTTACTCTGGACTTATAAATACATTTTATTTTACTGATAAAGGTACATAGCGTAATCACATTAATGTGTGGAAATCGGGTTTCAGCAAATATTTATCATCTGCACATCACCAGTTAAGTGTTTGATTTGTTTTCATCTAATTAAAATATTTGCTTCGATCTACATTTCAGAATTTTAAAAAGGTGCTTTCCTAACTACTAAAATATATTTTGAAATATTTGTACATTTCATTTACAAGGTATTTAAATGCTGTGTCTTAGAAGCAAATGTCATCCTTTAGCCTTTCATTTTACTCTGCCTGTTCCCGGTACAACTGATGGGCAGTTAAATTTACTTTTCTCTCTCTAACTGCAAAGTGAGAGGATTTTGTAAACACCAATCTCCAGGATAAAATAAGATGGGTTCGTAATCTGGCGGTCGGACTGCCTGGAGTGCAATGGTTCGACCGCCACAGCAGGTTTGTCGGACATTCGACCGCCAATCTCGTAATAGAGCCCTTAATATTTTCTAACTGTTCAAAGTATAAGCATTTTCTAAGATAACAAAAACACTTTGTAAAACTAAATGTATGTATTATATTTGAAAATGTTATTTAAAAGATCATTAAGCAGTTAAAAATGTATATCCATTTTTAAAACCATAATTACTTTGCATTACAGAAGCTTTTCAATTTAATTCCACATTGGCTATACATTTTTAAGAATAAATATTGAGAAATTAATAAACATATGCTCAAATTATTTTTATTTAAATAAAATTCAATATGAGTTTGGATTGCTATATTTCATAAACAATAATAGCATTTTTTAAATATATTACAAACATAATGAAAATGTTAAAAATATTTGACATGTTTTAGAAAAACGAAGCCTGAATGAAAAAAACGTAATTTCATAAAGTATTTTGAATGCTACAAACATTTTAAAACAGGTAGCACAATCTAACACTGATTTAATAATACAACTAACAATATAAACATTAAAACGTGTACTTTTTGAATCATATTTATAATAATAATTCCATCCCAGCACACATTGAAAAATTAATAAATAAAGTAGGTAAAATATACTACTAATTGCAAGCCCTTAAACATTGAGGAAAATGCATGTTTTAGGTGATGTTCGACTCGCTATCCTAACTCCAGTTCCACATACATTGATGAAAATGTATATTATTTTGGGTTTGATTTACTATCATAACTCCAATCCCACAACAATTAGAGAAAGGGCATATATTTGGGGAGGGGCAGATTTACTCTTCTAACTTCCGTTCCATAAACACTGCGGGAAGTGGACATAGATGGGAGGAAAGGAAAGTTTGTCGAAATTTACTATTGTAACATTAGCCCCACTAAACTAACATTGGGAGTAGGCCATATCTTATGAGGGGTAAGAGCTACAATTGCAACTCAAGTCCCACAAAAGTTGGCGAACGCACTTACAATTGACCAGGTGAAATCTTATTATTTGAAGTCCAGACCCATACACAATAGGAAAAAAGAGTACAGATTTGAGAGGGAAGGGGTGAGATTCGCTATTCTTACTCCATCCCCGAAACATTGGGTGAAGTGCTTATATTTGAGGGGGTGAGGCTTACTATTTTAAGTTGAGTTTCACTAACATTTTGGGGAGTGCATGTAATCTAGGTAGTCAGGTTTACTATTCTGACTCCCATGTCACAATCTCTGGGAAAAAGTATATATGAATATATTTGAGTGGGTACATTTACTATTCTAACACTGGTCCCACAAACATTCGCAAAAGTGCATATTTTTATTTTGAATGGGAAGCAATTTTCGATTCTAAATCCGGTCTCATTAAAGTGCATATATTTGAGTGGTTAAATGTACTGTTCTAACACAGTCCCAAAAACATTAATTACAGTGCACATATTTCTGGGCAGACTTAAAATTCTAACTTCAGTCCCACAAGCAAGAAAGAAAGAACATGTATATGGGGGACATCAAGTCACATTTACTGTTCCAGTTCCACTACCAGAAAAATTGGGGAATGTGCATCTATTTGGGGGTGAGAGGATTTACTCTTTAACTCCCCTCCCACAAACATCTGCAAAATGCATATTCTTGGGATATTGGGGGGTGTTGCAATTGTTGAAACACTGGGTATAGTCCATACATTTGGGGGAGTGTCAGAATTACTATTCTAACTCAAGTCCCATAAACATTGTGGAAAGTGCATATAACTGAATGACTAAGAATCACTCAAGCTTCAGTCCCACAAACAATAGAGAAAGAACATATATATGTGGGGGTTGCTCTTCTAACTCCTGTCCCAGAATCACAGGGGAAAGTGCATATATTTTAGGGGTGGAAGCTTTAATATTCAAAACCCTATCTTACAACCATTTCAGTAAGAACAAATATTCCAGGTTGCAATCCCACAAACACTGGGAAACGTGCATATATTTGAGAGGACATCTGTACTATTATGACTCCAGTCTCACAAACAATGGGGAAAGTGTATAAATATGAGGGGACAAGGTGTACTATTCTAACTCCAGCCCCACAAATATTTGGCAATATGTATATATTTGGGGGTAGGGTTACATTTACTATTCTAATTCCAATGTCACAAACATTAGCGAAATTACAGTAATTTGAGGGAAACAGACATACTTTTCAAACTCCAAAATCATGAGCAAGAGGGGAAAAAAGCATATATTTTGGGATGAGAGGGTCGCAATTACCATTCTCTTTCCAAATCCACAAACACAGAAACATTGAGAGAAAGTGCTAGTATTTGAGGAGTGAGATCTACTTTTAACTCCAATCTCACCAACATTGTGGAAAACACATATATTTGAGAGGTAAGATTTACTCGAATAATTGCAATTTCACAAACATTGGGGAAAGCGCGTATTTTGAGGGATAGTGGGATTAATTATTCCAACACCAGTCCGACAAACACTCGGGGTAGTGCATATTATCGAGAGGCAGATTGACAATTGTAATCCCAGTACCACAAAAACAAGCAAAGCAAATATATTTTTGAGGATAGCGGATTTACTTTCCTAACTGGGTTACCAGAAACAATAGTGAATGTAAATATATATGGTGGGATGAGGGGAAATTAGCCATTCTATATCAAGTCTCAAAAAAGTTGGGAAAAGCAAATATTTTTGAGGTTGTGAGAGTTAACATTCTAACTCAAGTCCTAAAAACATTGGAGAAAGTGTATTTATTTGAGAGGTGAGAATTACTATTTTAACAGTCATCAGTGAATGTGCATATCTATGAGGCGATTGAGACATGCTATTATGACTCTCATTCCAAGAACATTGGGCCAGTGCCTATATTTAAGAGGGTGAGATATACTATACTATGTCAAGTCTCACAAGCAATTCAGAAAGTACATATATCTGGGTAGGGTCAGATTTACCATTCTGACTCTAAATCCACTAACATTGGGATATTTGAGAGGGTATATTGACTATTTACTTCAGTTCTGGAAACACTGGGGATAGTGCATATATGTTTGGGGGGGAGGTATTTACTATTCTAACCCTAGGTCAGCAAATGTTGGGGAAAGTGCACATATTTGGCGTGGGGGAGGGAAGGAGGTTGAAATTTACTATTTTAATTTTGGTCCCAGAAACATTGGGGCAAGTGTATGTATTTGAGGGCGGAGCTTGCCTATTCCAACTCAAGTGCCACAAACAGTTGTTAAAGTGCCTATATTTTGAGAGAACACATAGAATATTCTAACTCAGTCCAACAAACACTTGGGAAAGTGCATAAGTGAGAGGGATATATTTACAGCAACTGCTCTAACTTCACTCCCACAAACAGTGAGGAAAATACACGTTTGTGAGAAACTTGGGGTCAGATTTACTATTCTATATCCAGTCCCACAAACATTGACAAAAGTGCCTATAATTAGAGTAGCCAGGTTTACTATTCTCACTCCAGTCCCACAAGCATTATCTTCAATATGTTCATTTGGTGTGTGCGGGGGTCAGATTTCACATTATCCACAGTACCTGGCTCTGAGTAATCTATGGTGAGTCAGATTTTATCAGGCAGAGATAGCTATTTTTAGGGTCCACCGGCTGGTCTGGCTAGTGAGTTCCTGACAAGGAACAGATGTTCTGAACTGAATGTACAATAAAGATACCATTAAATTCTGTTTTTGATCTTGTCACATTTGCTGTGCTGAAAGGCAGAGGTCTAATGTTAACTTATGTTTTCTTACAAATTGGTGATTATTTTGTCCTAGAGACTGGTGGTTACAAAATCCTCTGAATTTGCAGTTAGAAAGCGAAAAGTAAATTTACCGCTCTATCAGTTGTACTGGGAACAGGACGTATAAAATTAAAGGCTGTAAGATGCCATTTTTCTAAGACAGCATTAAAATAACTTGTAAATGAAATGTACAAATATTTCAAAATATATTTTAGTAGTTAGGAAAGCACCTTTTTAAAATGATGAATTGTTGATGGAAGCAAAGAGTTTAATTGGATAAACAAAAATCAAACAGTTTAGCTGGCAATGTGCAGATGATACATATTTGCTGAAACTCAATTTTCACACATTATTGTGATTACACTATGTACTTTTATCAGTAAACCAATAGGTCAGTGCAAAGGTGTGTGGCCATTTCAATGGACATCTGCTGCCTGTAAAGGACAGTGTGCTCCCACATCATGTTTAGTAATATATTTATTTGAAGTGATTTGAAGTAAGAGTTTTTAAACATCAACTGAGAAACATTCCTTCCCTTGCACTGATGAACAATGCTATTTGTGAATTAAGTGGCACTTATATGGGCTAGATTTTAATTATGCATGGAGATAAAGCTCTGGCTCTTAAATCAGAAAAAAGAGTTTTTGCTCAGCAGACATGCTTAACTCACAAATTTGAAGGTGTTCTCTTGTGTGATAATAAAAGCAAAAGGTGACTTGGTGAAATAAAATATTTGCCTAGGACCATATCCTGAGACCTGTTTATGCAGCAAGTGCATTACAGTTAGGTCAAATAGAATATCAAAGACACACGACCTGTAGGTATAGAACATTGTTATGTTTTTTTTAGGCTTGAGTACCACAAATATTGAAGAAAGTACATATATTTTGAGGGGCAGTCAAACTCAATATTTTAGCTCAAGTTACACGAGCATTGGAAAAAGTACAATAAGAAGATTATTCAATTGGTTCTTTTAACTTCAGATGAGCACATTGTTGAAAATTAAAAGGTATTGGGAAATTAAAGTTATTCTAAGAACAATGATATAATTTGTATTTATTTTACCATAAAATATTAATATAATAAATATACTTGGAATTTAAATGGTGTTTGTAAAAATAAAGCTTTTCTTAACGATGGTTTTATAGAGATTCCTTTATTAATCATTTTTTAAACATTTTGGAACAGTAATTAAACTACAAAAACAAGTAAGTCAAATGAAATGTTAGCTCCAAAATATTTTAAAGCGAACATAACAATTACAAAGTAAATTTGAGCTGAAATCCAATTTCATAAAAGATTAATATTCTTTTATAAATTACAAAAATGTAAATAAAAATATTATCACTATAACCCCTTAAATGTTCTGTAGATTACACATCAAACTCCTCAATAAAATAAACAGGCAATTGTTATAATAGATAATTTACATCAATGGAAATCAATAAACTCTAATGTTTTATTCAAGAAGGGTATACGTTAATGCAACTCATTACATAATGTAACTATATAGGTTAAAATTTTAATTAAAAATATCATTACAAATATTTTACATTATTATGTTACAAAATAAGTAACACAATTTAATATAAATAAACAGATAATATTTGTATATTTTTAATCAATGTTTAAAATTAATCACTACCCATCTAATACCCCATGAACAACATGTTTTTAACCTTTGTGGAAGGTGGAGGTAAACTGTGTCTGACAAAGTACTGCTATAGATCACGAAGACCACCATCCCTCCGGGGATCATGTGGCATTTTTCATTATATTATGTTTTTGGTGTTTTTATGGTGAGCTAATCATTCATGGAATATGCAGGCACTCTGTTGCAGGTGTGGGAGACAGCCTTGGGGGCTTACTTGAAAAGCCAGGTCTTCAACTTCTTGCAAAAGTGAAGAAGAGAGGAGGAGGTTCTGATGTGTTGTGGGAGGTCATTCCACGCTTTAGGGACCAGGTATGAGAAGGTGCTGTCCCCTGCTCTGCTTTTGTGTATGTGTGGTGTGTGTGCTGGTGAGAGACTGACAGAGCTTAGATGTTTGAAAGATTGGTGGAAGTGAATGCTGCTGTTCAGGTAAGCATGACCAGTGCTGTTCAGAGTTTTGTAGGTATGTGTGAGTAGTTTAAAGAGAGCCCACGTGTGTATCAGATGTGGTGTGACGTGGCTCGGGGTGGGGGGCTCAGAACAAGTCTGGCTGCTGCATTTTGGATGGTTTGCTGTACTCCTGTGAGCAGGTTGTTAATCCATGCATACAGGGTGTTTCCATAGTTTAGTCTGCTGTCGATGAGCTCTTGGATGATCATTTTCCTGGTGTTGTTTGATAGTCACTCGAAGATTTTCATCAGCATTCTTAGTATGTTGAAGCAGGCCGAGACCACTGAGCTGACTTAGGCAGTCATGTCCAGCTTGTTGTCTATGATGATTCTGAGGTTTCTCACTTGCGAGCAGGGCATGTAGGTGTGGCCAAGGTCTGTGGGCCAGCAGGTGGAGTCACATGGCAAGGCATTCTTGCTGAAGCCTAACACCTGGGTCTCAACCGAGTTCAGTTGGAAACAATTGGATATCATTCAGGTAGCTACCTCTGTCATGCATGTGGTGAACATGTTCCTCCTGTTGGGTGTTTTGTCTGAGAGGTATAGTATCAGTTGAGTGTTGTCGGAGTAAGTGAGGATATGTATGTTGTGAGCTCATATGACGACAGTCAGCAATGTTAAAAAGCTTTGGGATGAGCATGAGGACCTGCAGGACTCTGCTAATAAGATCTTGTGCTTCAGAGGCGTGGGGAGCATGTTGATGGTTTTGGTTCTTCTGGTGATTTCAGGATGAGTCCCTGGATGTCTTTTTTGTGGAGTGGGAGTGCTTACATTAGGATAGGATGGGATGTGAGATAATGTTTGTACATGACCCGGGAGTGCAGAGGAATGGCCATTGTGTGGTAGTGAGTTCCACCAACTCAGAGCTCTTAGTAGCCATAGTTTCTCTCTCCCATGGCCTCTGGTATGCGATTGGGATTTCCAGAGTGCCAGGTACAGGGAAATAGCTTCCATTACCCTACACACCATGGCACAATAGTAGTCTCTAAGACTAGTGTTTCTGGGGACCAGAAGGTTCCCTTCGACAAAGATACCCTTGCTTAGGGTTATACCTTGGATTCACTTGCAAGCACTGGTTCAACTAACTACAATAGTGACATCAGCACAGTGGTGCTTGCACTATTAAATGGATTTGTGCTACTGCCTCACCACCATGTTTGCACCACAGGCACGTTGTCCCCATAATTGAGGCCAATTGCTTTGTGCTTAGGCCATGGTGGAGACGGTGCTTCAGCCTTATTCTAAATAATTAAATTCAATTCAGTTTTATTAAATTTATGTTTTGGATCTCAACTGAGATCCACATAAAAAATCAACAATAAAAACAGTTCCTCCAAAAAAGCTCCAAAAACCCAAGTAGAACACATTTTAAAAACAATCCAGTAATAAAATTCCATAAAGTGCCAAACATTGCTTATTACAAATGTGCAAATTTCAAAATATGGTTTCCAGTATAAAGTGCAAATAGTAAAATAATACAAATGTGCATACCAATCAAAACTAAGACAACTTGTCTGCAAAAGTGCTAGACCAGATTCAAAGTTAATACACTCCATGCTGCCAAGAAGATAGTAAAGTATAAATCCGCAGGTAAAATGCTGTAAGGATGATTAACAAAAGAAGAAGTGTACATGAAAAACAAAATGTAAATCAACTGATAGAATACTGTAAAAAAATTAATTAAAGAAAATAAGGACAGATCCGACCCGACCCGACAGACCTCCCACCTCCGCACTCAACCCATCCCTCGTCGACAGTGGAACAAGATCCCTGAAGAGCAACTCTTCTCCGCTCTCGCCGCCAACCAACCCACCCTCACCACCGACCCCAACGACGCAGCTCTCAACCTCACAAACTGGATCTCCAACTGCGCTGACAACCTTGCTCCCCTCAAACGCACGCATCGACAGACCAACACCAAAAAACCTCTCTGGTTCTCTGACACCCTCAAAGAATCAAAGAAAACTTGTCGTGCCCTTGAGAAGGCCTGGCGCAAGGACCACACCGCTGACAACATGACCGCCCTCAAGAACGCTACACGCGAACACCACCACCTGATCCGCACTGCCAAAAGGAACTTTTTCACCGACAGACTAGACAAAAACAGCCACAACAGCAGAGAACTCTTCAGCATCGTCAAAGAGTTCTCCAACCCCAGCGCCAGCGCCAACGCCGTCACGCCCTCACAGGATTTGTGCGAATCCCTCGCCACTTTCTTCCATCGCAAGATCAGCGACCTCCACGACAGCTTCGGACACCAGACCCAACCATACACCACTGAACCCGCTTCCCCGGACATCACCCTCAACAACTGGACCCACATCAACACGGAAGAAACCAAATCCATCATGAACTCTATCCACTCCGGCGCCCCTTCGGACCCCTGCCCGCACTTCATCTTTAACAAAGCCGACGACATCATCGCCCCGCACCTCCAGACCGTCATCAACTCTTCTTTTTCTTCTGCTACCTTCCCCGAATGCTGGAAGCACGCTGAAGTCAACGCCCTACTAAAGAAACCAGATAATACCTGAAAAACTTCCGCCCCATCTCTCTTCTACCTTTCCCAGCCAAGGTAATAGAAAAGACCGTCAACAAACAGCTGACCACCTTCCTGGAAGACAACAACCTGCTCGACCCTTCACAAACCGGATTCCGAACCAACCACAGCACGGAAACCGCCCTCATCTCAGTCACAGACGACATCAGAACCCTGATGGACAACGGTGAAACAGTCGCCCTCATTCTCCTCGACCTCTCGGCTGCCTTTGACACCGTCTGTCACCGCACCCTAATCACCCGCCTACGCTCCACCGGGATCCAAGGCCAGGCCCTGGACTGGATCGCCTCCTTCCTCGCTAACCGCTCCCAAAGAGTTTACCTCCCTCCGTTTCGCTCAGAACCCACCAAGATCATCTGCGGCGTACCTCAAGGCTCATCGCTCAGCCCGACACTCTTCAATGTCTACATGAGCCCCCTCGCCGACATCGTACGCAAGCACGACATCATCATCACCTCCTACGCCGACGACACCCAACTTGTACTCTCCCTCACCAAGGACCCCGCCAGCGCCAAGACCAACCTACAAGAGGGTATGAAGGACGTCGCAGATTGGATGAGGCTCAGCCGCCTAAAGCTGAACTCTGAAAAAACGGAAGTCCTCATCCTCGGCAACACCCCGTCCGCCTGGGACGACTCCTGGTGGCCCACGGCCCTCGGCACCGCACCGACCCCCGCAGACCACGCCCGCAACCTCGGCTTCATCTTGGACCCTCTTCTCACCATGACCAAGCAAGTCAACGCCGTGTCCTCCGCCTGCTTCCTCACTCTCCGCATGCTCCGCAAGATCTTCCGCTGGATCCCCGCCGACACCAGAAAAACCGTGACCCACGCCCTTGTCACGAGTCGCCTGGACTACGGCAACACCCTCTACGCTGGGACCACCGCCAAACTCCAAAACCGCCTGCAACGCATCCAAAACGCCTCGGCCCGCCTCATCCTCGACGTACCCCGCAACAGCCACATCTCCGCACACCTGAGACACCTGCATTGGCTCCCAGTCAGCAAAAGGATCACCTTCCGTCTTCTCACCCACGCACACAAAGCCCTCCACAACAAGGGACCGGAATACCTCAACAGACGCCTCAGCTTCTACGTCCCCACCCGCCCCCTCCGCTCCGCTGGCCTCGCACTTGCTGCCGTCCCTCGCACCCGCCGCTCCACGGCGGGTGGGAGATCTTTCTCCTTCCTGGCGGCCAAGACCTGGAACTCCCTCCCCACCAGCCTCAGGACCACCCAGGACCACTCCGCTTTCCGGAGACTCCTAAAGACTTGGCTGTTCGAGCAGCGATAACCCCCCCTTTCCCCCCTAGCGCCTTGAGACCCGCACGGGTGAGTAGCGCGCTTTACAAATGCTAATGATTTGATTTGATTTGATAATAGATAACAAAAATACATAGAAAAGTAACAAAAATAAAAAACAAGCATCCACTCACATCATACCAAGTTCATTACACAACAATTGCAAACACAATCGTATTTCTATACAGATATAAAGGAGTTCGAAGTGCTTTAGCACCATTTCGGAGGACATTTTAAAACACTTTTAAAAGAAGTAAACATTTTTGCACAAGCCATTTCAGAGAGAGTGGCAAACAAGGAATTTCTAGCAAAAGAAACTGAAGATATATTATATTACACAACGATTGGTCTCAAAAAGTGATGGCATGCAACGTGCCGATTTGGGCAAACAAAGTCATGTGGTTCAAATTTTGAACATGGGAAAGGCAAAGCTCACAATACCTCTCATCCTTTGGGATACCTTACCATGCTCCTGTAATATCACCTGACAATAATAGATTTAACGTAATAATTTTGCCTACACTGTGTGGAAGATTCCATAGAAGATAAGGCTGGGGTTGTTTATAAATGTTCTAAATAAGGATCTGCCCTAGTTCCCTCCCTCCAAGACGGCTAGGAACGGCACTGATGCCATGTTTAGAATCAAGTGACTTGCATGTCTTTGAGTGCCATCCTCATGTTGGATGTGATCCAAGATAAACAGAAACAATAGTAATGCCTACCATGGTGCATTATTTTCTGTTTGTCGCCTTGCTCTCATTGGGCATTATTGTTCTATAAAGGCCTGTTGAATATCCGTGGAGTACCTTGGCCCGGCATCGGACTGTCATCTTTCCGTGATGTTAACTTTCCTTGAAAGTAGCAGCCTTATTACATTAATTGAAGGAAGAATGTTGTTGCTTAATTTGATGTTGTACCATGAACGTTTCTGAATGCCCAGACTGTTCTCTTTGCGTGCCGATCTCATATATTTCAGGCGGACCAGTGTCCCGTTTAGTTTCTACGGCTGCGACAGACTTTTGCAGCTCTTAACTCACCCCTCTAAAACTGGGAAGTAATTCCTTCCAAAAATAGAACTGAAGATATAGTTGCAGCTTGGATGCCAATCAGATGCCTAGAGGAATATCTGTTTAACTGGAATACCACAAAGATAAGATACTTTCGCTAATTGTTATTTTTTAATTCTGTGCTATTTATATAATGGCACTATCCTCCACCTAGCCAGCTCCTTATCCAAAATCAAGATAAATGACTAGCAAAACAAAATTAGTCAAACGTGGAGGTCATTTTGGTTTTGCATTCTACAAAACACATATTTTGCATTGCTGATTAGCAACATCTGAATTGGCAGGACTGTGAGAACCAGAATAGTTTACCAACATTTATATAGTATTGCAATGTTAGTTACAGGCGCCTTTCCCTTAGTCAGAGCAGGCATTTGTGCAGGTACCAGGTAAACAGAGGATTTAAAGTCCGTTGGCTGGGCAAGACTAGCATTATAAATTCCTGCATGAGCCCCCACCCGGGCTATGAAGTAAATGCCTCTTAATTCTTTCTGATGCATTGCATATTTGATTTTTATGGTCACTATGCCCGCAAGTGAAGTTTCCTTGAAGAAAATCTTGGGGTTTAGCCCTGAAGTTTAATGGATGATTAGATGATAAGTAGCAAACTATGGTGCAGTAAGAAAAAAAGCATGCTCATTGTGTATTGGGTGGCAAAGGCCGGAAGTGGTAGGGTTTGTGCCTCAGATGGTATTGTTTACATCCTTCATGTGCTGGACAGCCAACAGAGAAGATATGTTGGACTTCCTAGTGATGAGAGAAATTGTGACTTAGGATGTCTGATAAGAGAGAGAATGCTCCTCACTGATTCCTGCAGTCTATAGATTTTGACTTAGAGAAGTTTCTGGTGCGAGCACTATGGGCACCAATGCTTCAATATTTGGGTCCCCAGCACCCAATCAGGAAGCCATATTTTCCAACATGTATATTCATAGGTACATATGTGATTTAATATTTGCTTTGTTGCAATATTATTTTTTCCGACTGGATAAGTAGCAGACATTGCATTGTTATACATTTTACAGACAAAGGTTGCTTTGCTTTTATATAAACGTAATCTAATAGGAAGTGAAATGTATGTGATTGCTTTTAGAGTGATTTCTTTTTATGTTACTGAAAAAGCCTTTTGAAATGAAACTCATAGAATGTTTTTGTTTTATGACTATTTATTCTGTAGACGTATGAATAAGTAGGGAAGGCACGCCTGTTCTGGAGCACGTTATTATGTATTTGTAAGGCTATTTTTGCATGTCCAATCCCACATTTTTTGGATTGCTGCTGCTGGTTTTTGACTCTGAAAGTACACTGAGGCCTGCTAACCAGACCTCAGTACCAGCATTTTAACCCCACACAAATTGTGTGTGGAATTGGATACACCCGGTTGGCAAGGCCTGACTTATATGTCCCTAGCATTTGGTACCCTAGGTACCTAGGGCATGTATGACAGTCAGGGCTGCAGCACGGTTGGTGCCACTCTTCATGTGACAAGATACAAAATGGCTCCCGGCCTGCCACTGCAGACAGGAAGGACAGTGTTTTCACTGCCAGGTGCACTTTGCCATTTAAACTAATTGCAAAGCCACCCTATTCCTTAACATTATGTGTAAGTCTCCCCTAAGGAGAGGCAAATTATTTTGCTAAGTAAGACATGTTCTACAATATGTCTAAGCAGCAACACTTCCAAATTGTCATTCTGCTGTGGGTGAAGTTGGTAGCCCAATTGGCTAAAACAGAGTTATTGGGAGGCATCCCAACCATGCTAAAATTGACGGGGACTACCAAACTGTCTCATGTGAGATATCAAATTAATTGTGGCATTAGGTGCAACCTGATGCCCAGGTGGACACTAATGTCATTAATAAAGGTAGGCAACTCAGGTGATGGAGGAGGTCCCGGCCATGCCCACCTGGCGAATGTGGCCAGAGGCATTGGAGGATCTGCCCTTTTGTAAATCACTTGGCAGGACTATCGAGACATATTTTGATAATAATCCCCAAACAGCCTCCTTGAGGTGTCTGGAAGGGGATGCGTTTAAGATGCAGCTGAGGGCCACTGTATGGGAGTGCGGTGCAACACGTGCAGGACGATTGAGACTGACCTGACGAAGATAGAGGAAGCTTTGCTGGGACATGAGACACATGCGTTGCGGGATCTGGAGTGGTGCTGCGCCTTGGTGGACTGTCACCGGGTACGCATATCTCTGTTAGAGCACCTGCAATGCCTCAATTATGCTGGCCACTTGGCTCGTGCACATGCTGCAGCGGACCGGTCGGGACGCCTGCTGGCGTGGCTGTTACGGCAGGAGAGTGCCATTACCCCGTTAGTGGCATTGCGCTTGGCGATGGGAGTCATGTTACATACCCAACGAGAAATACACAATGAGCTAATTCATTACTACATGCATTTATACCAATCAATAGTGTCGGCTAGCCCTGAGGAGTATGATGCTTTCCTTACTCCGTTACATCTGCCCCATCTCACGGATGATCAGTGACTGGACTTAGAGGAGCTACAAACATTATCCAAATTGCAGGAAAGTATACGCGCTTTAGCCACTGGCAAGAGCCCGGGCCCTGACGGACTCCCAACTGAGTTTTACAAGACTTATGTGTATTTGCTTGTCCCCCGCCTCCTGAAAGTGTACGAGGAGGCGCTCACTGTGAGTGAGCTCTCTGTTTTGTAGTGCAAGGCGTTGCTGATCTGTCTCCCAGAACCTGGTTGTGATCCGACTCTACTGGGCTCGTATAGGCCTCTGGCTATGCTTAACACAGACTATAAGGTACTGGCTAAGGTGCTTGCTGCACGCATGGCACCATTGGTCCCCCAGTTCGTCCACTCTGACCAAAATGGATTTGTACCCACTCGCAGCACGTCCTTGAATATCCGGCGCTTTTTCTGGGTAATGCGATACTCCACGCAGGCTTGGCCAGATGCCGGATTCCTAGTGCTGGACCTTGAAAAGGCCTTTGATTGACTGGAGTGGGCCTTTTCATTTCAGGCCCTGACTCAATATGGTTTTGGCCCTGGTTTCCTGAGGTTAGTGAAGCTACTATATACTCAACCGTTATTTAGAATGCGTACTGGCTCCGCTATCTCTGATCCGATACTAATGGGCAGAGGCACCCAGCAAGGCTGCCCTCTTTCTCCCTTACTGTTTTTACTAGCTATAGAGCCACTGGTAGCAAAGCTCCGCCATTGTGGGGCAAATTGGGGCATTCCACTGGGGGACGGTCTGCCCATCATGTCCCTCTATGCAGATGATCTACTGCTTTATTTTAGATCTATCTCGGGTGTGCCTGCTGAGGTAGCGGAAGTGCTGCAACTTTTTCCTCACTATCGGGCCTACGAGTTAACTGGGGTAAGTCGTGTCTATTCCAATTTTACCCAGACTCAGGAGACCCAGCCCTGCGCCTGTCTGGTACCCCGTTGCTGTGGCAACCCAGGTCCTTCAGATATGTTAGGGTTTGAGTATATCACTCAGATACTGACTTACATGATGGCAACATTAGGAACGCGGTCACCTCCATCCATGCACAAATGACCTTCTGGAAGACACTACCGTTGTCTGTGGCGGGACGAGTGGCCCGCCTGAAGATGGTAGTGCTTCCCCGTCTTTTATATTACTTCTCCAACCTACCATTTATATACCGGAAAAGTTTTTCCAGGACTTGGAATCCAGGATAAGAGAGTTCATCTGGGGTGCTGGTCGCTGCAGGGTGGCATTGGCAAAACTATATGCGCCAAGGGCAGGGGCGGCCTGGCTGTGCCTAATTTAGAACACTATTATTTGGCTGCACAATTACAATTGCCGACCTATTGGCTTTCAGGTCACAACTTGTCGGACACGGCCACGACAGGGCCTCAATGGACAATGGCTAGCATATCTCATTTATTCCACCCCAACACACGTACCAGGGTACCAAACTCTCTTCTTTTAGGGGTGGCGCACCGCTGCTATCGTAGAAGTTTAAAGATTACATGCCTGATAACTCCTTATGCGCCAGTGTTGCCTTTATTGGGCACCCCTAGAAATACCACTTTTACGTCGACAGCAGAGCTAGAGACATGGCATGCAGCCGGTATACACTCACTAGGAGATTTATTTAGAGAGTGCACACTGATCTCTTTGTCCCTTCACTGGAGAGATGTATCAGGGGAATTCTCAACCCACCTAATGGTTCAATACATACAGGTTATGGATCATGGCACACACCAGGTTCACTGGCTAGCCAGCGCACTACAAATTCATACCACTCCTGCACATGCTGAGCTGCGTGCCCACTGGTAAGACAACCTAACTAGACCTTTCACGGACAGGGAGTGGGGGATAGCGCAGGCAGGCCTCACGCATGTTCCAGGGAATGTGCGCTTCCGACTGATCCAATTCTATATATTCCACAGGGCGTACTTCACCCCTGAGAACATTAATAGGTACTTTCACCGGACGGATACGTGCTGTCCTAGATGTGCGTTGGTTGCGGCTGATTTCCTGAACATGATGTGGTCTTGCCCCTCACTGGGTGCCTACTGTCAGTATGTGGTCATTTCCCTTTCCACCTGCACGACACACCCAGCCTTAAACAGATGGGAGGCATGCCTACTGGGTTTATTCCCCAGATCTAGGAGCACATGGTGACTACACATTTCCTGGACTTGGGTTTGCTAACAGCAAAATGCCCCCTCACTAGGAGTTGGAGAGCATCTGAACCTCCGCCTTTGAGGGCTTGGCTGCACTCTTTTCTGTTGTGGGCGCGGGCTTAGGGGGTGGCACTGCGGAGGGACAATACGCTGCGCTGGTGCAAGTATCCTTTATCTGCTAGCTGGGACACCATGCTTACTGAGCTTGAATCTTTACAGGATACACCGGAGTGACTGCACCTGCTGCACTTTAGGCTAGTGGAGTTTGGGTCTGACTCTGCATGCCTGACTTGGGGAAAAGCTATTTCTTGGCCCCAGTCTAAAGCAGAGACTACAAGGGTTTGCTGGCTGTGCTCCCAGAATGACACTGGGAAAAGTTAAGCTTAAAGATCCCAAGATGCATCTCTGGTAGCCACCGCAGAGGTTTTGGTGCCACCTGATGCCGGGCACACCATAGAAACAATTCAGAGATAGGCAAAAGGTGCACTCATGTCTGCTGGACCCATGGGTGTTGGTTGTGACTGGATTCATCAACCAAGAGGGACACTGGCCTCCACCAAAGATTTGCACTGTGACAGCTGTGTTGCAAAAGTGCAAGGTCTGCATCGGCAGCCCTTGGCACCCTGCATAGAGGATTTCGTTGGACCCTGAAATTTGTGGACAGAGTTGCTCACACTCACCTGTGGACTGAAGACTCAGACTTCACCCCTGTCAGCCGCACACCATCAGGAGCATTACTGAACATCTTTAGCCTACATGGCTCAGCATCAGGACCACTCCATTGTTGTCTATGGCTGTCATTATGTAAAGTTTGGATCGTGCTCTAAAAACACTCTGGTGGCCAGGTAACTGTCCAAAGTATCTTTTCTCGATCCCTAGACAACTGTCCTGCCAGACTTGGTTGCCTAATTTGGGCTGGAGTTGCCAAACTAACTTTTACAAACTAAAAAAGTTTCCAAACATTTTGTTGGCCAATGCTTGTTCCCAGCTGATATAAATGTTATTTATTATTTCCATTATCGGTATGTCCGAAACCCTCTGGTGGATTTTGATGATTCAGGCCTCTAAATATTTATAAAATATGCGCTATTTTTATAAATGAGTGTCTTGTTTCTTTTGTCTTGTATGACTTTCTTATTCTGTTGTTTGATGCTGTTAAATGCTTTTCATATTGTTCCTTTGCTAAGCCTTACTGCTCGCAGTCACAGCTAAACCTACCTGACTGGACCCAAGACGGTATTTGTGAATGTTCTGCAAGAATGGGCTTTCCAGCCTTACCATAGAGTACACCCAAATCCACACAGTATATTGTAACTTCAAATAGAGATATCAGTATTGGTTACTGATAGAAAATGCACCATGGCTTTATCATGACGCACACAGTCATGTAGCAAATAATCTCCTTTTCAAATAATCTTGAAAATATAATATATCAAAGGCAGTTAATTCAAAAGTTGTACCATCCCTGCTGGGAGTGAAATCGAGAATGAACTAAACTTCTAAAAGATAAGCTTAATTTGATAGAACGTTATTAAGATTCGTAGTCCTGGGCTCTTCAGGCTTTCCAATTACAACTTGGTTCATGTTTTAGGGATTTCTTTGGGAAAAGAATAGCCAGTTATTTTTTTTAAAGTGAAAGGTTCTGAGAATAATACATTTTTTACTGTGTTTAAAAGAAATGGTTAATCTAGAAAATCAATTTTCTTGTGCGAAATATGCTGCATTTGCAAACCTTAAGGTTACTTTTGCTGATGCTTGTGAGCTGTCCTCTATTGGCTGAAAGTTGCTACATGAACTACTTGTTAGAAAATAAAGTAAATTGCAATGTTTAATCCAAGCACTCAGTATCCTTGACTAATATGTATTTGGGCAATGCTGAGTGTAGTCACTATCTTAAATTGTCTCCAGATCCTCAAATGAGAAATGCCATTTCGAGATGGCGATTGTGGTTTAAACCCTAACGACAAATCAAATAATGTATGGCTGTTGTATAAACTACTATTGCCTTTGCATATTGCACTGTACATTTTCTAAAAGTATTTACTTTTATATTGCTTTGTTGTTTTAGAAGTGTAACACGTATGTGCGCCCTGTGTTTTTACAATACAGGATTAAATTGAAACTGAAAGTGCTTGATCTGTTAGGTGCAATCTGGAACGTTGATACTACTATTGCATTAGGAGGATTTCTGTACAATACAAAAAGGACCAATTAGTTTTCAAATGTCGATAGTCTTTGTTATTTTACGGGTTTGTCTAAAAAGTATTTCCGCTGCTGTTTCTATAATCTTTGAAATGTCTTTTGATCCAAGAAAAACAATAACACTTTAACAATTAAAATGTAATTACAATATTAACAATCACACTGAAGTTGTTTTATAGTATAAAAGCAGCAATATTTTCATCAATTGTGGCTGTGTGAGGCAGATAGGTGTCTGTAAACGGACCTGTAAATGTAGCTCACAATGTGACATTTGACATTCAGGAAGCCCATTGCCATCTCTTCTGTGCCTAATTTAAACAATACGTTGGGTTGGGTAGAATCACTTAATGCACTACAACTTGCATAGTGTGTTGTCCAGGAGAATTTGTGATGATACAACGAACTGTATGGCTGGTCTATCCCTTCAAGGCTATCGGGTAGCCATTAGTTGCCTTTACGATGGCTAGGTGTTGATTAGTGTCAACACACAGTTTTATGAACTAACAACCTCGAAAATAAATCTCCGGTTCATCACTATGATCATGGGCTCCAGAGGGTCTATTCAGCACTGCCTGATGCAGGAAGCCAAAGGACAGGTGTACAGGGAGTGCAGAATTATTAGGCAAGTTGTATTTTGGAGGATTAATTTTATTATTGAACAACAACCATGTTCTCAATGAACCCAAAAAACTCATTAATATCAAAGCTGAATATTTTTGGAAGTAGTTTTTAGTTTGTTTTTAGTTTTAGCTATGTTAGGGGGATATCTGTGTGTGCAGGTGACTATTACTGTGCATAATTATTAGGCAACTTAACAAAAAACAAATATATACCCATTTCAATTATTTATTATTACCAGTGAAACCAATATAACATCTCAACATTCACAAATATGCATTTCTGACATTCAAAAACAAAACAAAAACAAATCAGTGACCAATATAGCCACCTTTCTTTGCAAGGACACTCAAAAGCCTGCCATCCATGGATTCTGTCAGTGTTTTGATCTGTTCACCATCAACATTGCGTGCAGCAGCAACCACAGCCTCCCAGGCACTGTTCAGAGAGGTGTACTGTTTTCCCTCCTTGTAAATCTCACATTTGATGATGGACCACAGGTTCTCAATGGGGTTCAGATCAGGTGAACAAGGAGGCCATGTCATTAGATTTCCTTCTTTTATACCCTTTCTTGCCAGCCACGCTGTGGAGTACTTGGACGCGTGTGATGGAGCATTGTCCTGCATGAAAATCATGTTTTTCTTGAAGGATGCAGACTTCTTCCTGTACCACTGCTTGAAGAAGGTGTCTTCCAGGAACTGGCAGTAGGACTGGGAGTTGAGCTTGACTCCATCCTCAACCCGAAAAGGCCCCACAAGCTCATCTTTGATGATACCAGCCCAAACCAGTACTCCACCTCCACCTTGCTGGCGTCTGAGTCGGACTGGAGCTCTCTGCCCTTTACCAATCCAGCCACGGGCCCATCCATCTGGCCCATCAAGACTCACTCTCATTTCATCAGTCCATAAAACCTTAAAAAAATCAGTCTTGAGATATTTCTTGGCCCAGTCTTGACGTTTCAGCTTGTGTGTCTTGTTCAGTGGTGGTCGTCTTTCAGCCTTTCTTACCTTGGCCATGTCTCTGAGTATTGCACACCTTGTGCTTTTGGGCACTCCAGTGATGTTGCAGCTCTGAAATATGGCCAAACTGGTGGCAAGTGGCATCGTGGCAGCTGCACGCTTGACTTTTCTCAGTTCATGGGCAGTTATTTTGCGCCTTGGTTTTTCCACACGCTTCTTGCGACCCTGTTGACTATTTTGAATGAAACGCTTGATTGTTCGATGATCACGCTTTAGAAGCTTTGCAATTTTAAGAGTGCTGCATCCCTCTGCAAGATATCTCACTATTTTTGACTTTTCTGAGCCTGTCAAGTCCTTCTTTTGACCCATTTTGCCAAAGGAGAGGAAGTTGCCTAATAATTATGCACACCTGATATAGGGTGTTGATGTCATTAGACCACACCCCTTCTCATTACAGAGATGCACATCACCTAATATGCTTAATTGGTAGTAGGCTTTCGAGCCTATACAGCTTGGAGTAAGACAACATGCATAAAGAGGATGATGTGGTCAAAATACTCATTTGCCTAATAATTCTGCACTCCCTGTATATCAGTGCTAACTCTTCATTGTACAGTGCCAATTCGATTATTTGTGTACCTCATAAATGGAGACTTTTTGACAAGACTAAAATATTTCTTCCGGGAATTGGTGAAATGCATGCAGTTAACAAATGATCCTGAGAAAGGTCTTGCGAAGACATAATAATTGGACACTCAGAAATTTGGCATCAGCCACTGTTAAGGATATGCACACAGCAAGGGCGTCCGCAGAATTTTTTTCTGGAGGGGGGGGGGAGGATATTAGGGGTCTGTGGCATCCCAGGCTGTTTTTGGTGGGAGCTGTGGCCGTACTTGTGCAGGTGGCATAACACTATGGTGGCCTATCTGTTGCTCCGATGGTGGAAAAAACAATGGCTCCTTCCCAACTACTTGGAATGAGGCCTCAGTAGGTAAATGGACCAAGTATTTCGAGCTGAGGTAACAACGGACTCTTAAGTTAGGGGATAGCAAAGCAAACACTATCTTGGAATTTGGTCAGATGTGGCAAAATGCATTTTCTTTCCCCCTCCTCTGGAATTGGGACATTTTGAATGCTATTAAGGCATTCTAGTATCCCCGCTCTAGACTCCATAGGAAAATGCCTAAATTAGAATTGCCCCCCCAATGGGCCTGCAAACTAAATAAAAGTTAGACAGGAAAGATGAGCTGCAAGGAGAGGGGGAAGAAGCCTGGACATCTGGATGCCAGAATAATGGTGGGCAATCAATTAGAGATTTTGTGGGGCTGGAGTAGAAGGAAACTAACTTAGCATATGACCAGAAGGACAAAGGACTTGGATGCATTACTAATTTAAGTATACAAGTTTGAAGCTGAACTGAAAATATAAAAGGAGCCTGATTAAAATGTTCATAGTGTAACAGCACTCAGGAGTTCCACTGTGTTTGGATCAAACATTGCCCTCACTATTAAGTTCACAACTGAAGGGAGGAGAAGGGACTATGATTTTCATTTTTTTTCAAGTGAATAGAAGAGGTGAGTGGTTGGTTGTCCCAGAAAGAGGTAGTGTCTATTGAGTGTGCAGAAGTGACCTGGCAGGTTGTTGCTTCGCTGAGTGGGAGGAGTTAAGTTAAAAACAGGGCATTTCAGTTTTTCTGACTAGAGCTCGGAACGCATTTTGGACACCATGACCAATTATAATATTTTTCAAAGCAATCATTCTTTGTGCAATATGTTTTGTCATAACATTCAAGTCACCACTGAAGATACAAAGGTGAGACGTATATGAGTGGGTTCTCTAATGAAACAAGACATAGCTCCTTCTTTCAATCCCTTGCCTTTATTCTGAATTCTTCTATAGAATGGGCATATTGTCTGCTTTGTCTGTTCTGTTGGTGTATCGTCTTAAGTAACTTTACTTAATAGTATTCAATGATGGGTGGATACGTTCCTCCAGTGTGGGTTTCAGCTGCAGTTTAAACACACAATTATTTGCATGCTGGAACTTTCATGTTAGAGAGGTATCTATTTAGTTGAAACAAGAGATTGCGTGCTGCTGTCTCTTTTGAAAGAACAATTCCCAGAGGCCAGAGTGGCTTATCTGGCCTCAGGGTAATGGTAGAACAGTCTTCCACGAGGTCCGTGTGGGCAAGGAGACTGGTTTCTTGATGTTTAGTGCATTACTAAATCAAATGAGCAGAGCAATTGCTGAAGCTATAAAGTTACAGAAACACGCACGTAGGCAAACCGGTCGGAGGGAAGAGAAACGCACCCACCTAGCGCTGGGCGACCTCACTCTAATTTACATACGATTTATGTTAGTGGTTAATCCCAATACCATCTTCAAGGATACGTTAAAATCTGATCGTGTTATGCACATTGTGTTTTAAAATCCACCAGTTGTCACAAATTTTCGCTGACCAGGTGTGACTAAATCAAAATATGGTGTAAAAGCCTTGTATCGTAATTTGTGAATGTGGGACACTTCTCTTCTAGATGTCCGGGCCTGTTCCACTCTGGAAATCACCACCGGCATATCAATACAGAACTCTTAACGATAGGTGATAAAGATTTCTGAGTCAGCCAATCATTCGTTTCATTTTCTGTTAGTTTAGAAGATGTTAATCGTGATTGGTAAGCGTATGGTTGTGCACTGTGATATTCTTCGATAGCCTAAATAAACTTGCGTTTTTTAATAACAATGTATAAGAAACTGTCAGTAAAATGATCATCATCTTAAAATGATATTTAATTTTAGATCTGAACAGCGGGTTGCAAAATGCTGATGTATTAAAAAAGAACAAAGCAATGCACAGCACCTCCCAATGTATAAGTGTAAATGACATGAATGTGGAAATGAATACAGAAGGAATTCAATTCCTTCAAGTAACTTTTCATAATTGAAATAAAATAAGGTTAGGTGAAAGGTCAGAGACAGGAGATTGTGAAGAAGACGACATTATAGAAGTTACATAATGTTTGGATGTTATGGTTTCTATAATTGATTTAAGTAGGAATTGTGAGAGTGTCTGATGGTGGCAAGAGTAAATACAGTTGTGATAACAATAAACAGATGGGGCATACTGGTGACAAAAAGGTGAAAGGTAGAAGGCATGATGGAGCTTTGGTGTGAAACAGTGCACACCCTAGTCCCAATCACAACTGGGCCGCTCAAATAGAGTGCAAATTGCGCGTCCACTAATTTGTGATATTGCAGAGTGCTCAAGTTAGCATGTGTGTAATGTGCACCCAATTACAGTTGGTGCATCCCCCAGTTGGGACTCTTGCATTTTGACACTTTGTGCAGTTATATTTTGTGTTTCACAGCAGCGTTTCCTTGTCACAAATCATGGGATCACACACACCTATAATTAGCACTCAAATTGTAATCACGTTTTGGCTGTAAATCGGGGCTAGCAGCATCGAACATATAATTACTGGACTGTGGTGGTTAGGGCCTGTCCAAAACTAAAAGGTAAAAAATTGCTGTTTTTTTGTTCTTGTCCCTCTCTGCAGGGTCACCCCAAACGTTTTGCCTTAACTCCTCCTGTATTCTGAACTTCATTTTTGTTGGCTTTAGGACTCTGTGCAATTTACCACTGCTAACCAGTGCTAAAATGCTTGAACTCTCCCTTTTAAACATGGGAAAATTGCTGTACACCCAATTGGCACATTTAATTTACTAATAAGTCCCTAGTAAAGTGATGCTACCTGAACCCAGGGCCTGTAAATTAAATACTAATAGTGGGCTGCAGCACTCATTGTGCCACCCAGTAAAATTGCCTTATAAAACATAACTCAGGCCTGTCATTGCCACTTATGTGCAATTTTAAATTGACATTTCAACCTGGAAAAAATCATTTTTTTCAGACCCAAATCTTCTTTTTTTAATACATATGTCACTAGTGTGGTAGGGCCAAAAGAGCCCAAGTGAAGGGTGCATTGTCTTTTAAAAGTAGGACATCTGTACATGTTCTGGTAGTGAAAATCTCCTAAATGTGTTTCCCACTACGTAAGGCCTATTTTTTGCTATGGAATAACATTGGGTAACCTTATTACATTTAATATGTGATGACTTTTGATTGGGAGCAAATTGGAATGTCATATTTATAATCTAATTAATTGTAATTGAAACTCCTCTTTAATGTAAAGGCAGATTTTAAGTCACATTCCTGAAAATACTACTTTTAGAAACTTGACATTTCCTTATTCTAACCATCTGGTACCTGTATCCTGGGTCACATGACGAGCTGTAGTGGGCAATTCACCTTTATGTGTCCATCCCAGTCATTGGCTCAAATTGAGATTAGTGGTTGGCTGGATGGGCCATCCTGCCAAGATGGGAGGGGCAGAGCTGTGCACAGCTCCACTTACATTTCAAAGGAGCTGCCACAGCACAATCATGAAGGACTTCACAGTAGCCTTTTTTGCACCTCTGACATCCTGGGACCAGGGCAGGGAGGAAGAGAATTTGAGAACCATATGTGGGGAGAAAGTCCAGAAGTTTCTTTCACTTAAAAGCTGGTACCAGGTATAAAAATAGGACCATCAAACCTACTCTTCAGTACATTTCTGAACCTATGGACACTCCAGAACTAGGAGTGCCCTGCTGCTTAATGCCTCCCCTGCTGTCTGAAAAGGAAGACTGGACTTGCTCCCTTCATCCCAGGCAACCTGAGTGACTCCTGTATCACCTGGTTGACCTCCTGTTCCGAGCTACATGAACACAATAAGCTCCAGGGACCCCCCTGCAACTGCCCAGCGGACCTACTGCACTGAACCTGCCTGAACTTGCAATTAGAGATGCCTGAGCCCTGTTGGCCTCTGCTGGAGTGAGTTCCTCATCCCCAAAAGGTACCTCCCCAGGTCCTGGAACGTTGGCCAGCATCAGATAAAATTTGAGCATAAAACAATACAAAGACACAGGAAGCCTCACCGCACAGCTTCAAACTTCATCAGAACATATGCTGAGTGATGCAAAGACCGGCAAAGCCTCACTACACAGTTGAAAGTTTTATCAGAACCAGTGCTGAGAGATGCAAAGCCCTGCAAAGCTTCACTGCACAGCTGAAAGCTTCATAGGAACTGGCAGTGAGGGGCGCAAAGCCCAGCAAAGCTTCACCACATAGCTGACAGCTTCATCGTAAATGACACAGAGCAACGCAAAGCCTGATTACAAAAGCTTCATTGGAACTGACGCTGGACAATGCAAAGCTGCGCTGTGCAGATCTTGCACCAAAAACATAAGATACAACTCTTAGTGGGCCAAACTTGGTTTGGTGCCCAGTCTGCACTCCATTGTGGTTGACTTGAACTTGTGATTTTCTCCCAGTCTGACATGACCAGAAACTCTCAGTTGGTGCTTCTTTAATCTATAAATTCAATATTTCCAGTTATACTGATTGGATTGTTTTCATTTTGGTCTCATTTTATTTACTAAACTCTATTTTTCTAAATTGAAATGGGATTGTTTTTCTTGTGTGGTGTTTTCAGTTTATCACTGTGTGTGCTGAATACGCACTTTACATATTACCTCTAAGTTAAGCCTGACTTTTTTTGTGCCAAATTACCAGAGGGTTAAGCACAGGATAATTTAGTGACTTTTGTGGTGCATCTGACAGGAATAGTGGCTTCTGCTTCAGTAGTGTTCCACCCCCCCCTTCAACCAAAACCCAGGTTTCTCCCAGTCCTGTGTGTAGCTGCAAAAACTATTGTTGGAAATGACAATTTTTTCATGTTATTCTCCCAGATTGTTGCCCTAAGGACTCTGCACACTTTATTCCTGCTAACCAGTGGTAAAGTACTGTTCTCTTCCAACATGTTTGAATTGGTGTACCCATTTGTGCCACATTTAATTTACTTTTGAGCCCTAGGGAATGGTACCCTATGTACCCGGGACATGTACTAGTGAACCGAGGCACTCATTGTGCTACCCACTTAAATAACACTTTAAACCATCTCCAGACCTGCTACTGCAGTCTGGGTGTCTATTTTTAAACTGCCATGTCTACCTGTCAAAATGAACTGTAATTGCCCATAGTGCAGGAGGCATGGTATTAAAAAGTGGGACATGTATATTTTACATATATGTATATTTAATATCTTACATGTCCTGGCAGTGCAAACCTCCAAAATTGTTTTTCACACTGGCAAGGCTAGCTCTCGCATAGGATAACAGTGGGTTACAAAACAGTCAATCAATCAATCAAACAAATTTCTTAAGCGCACTACTCACCCCGTAGGGTCTCAAGGCGCCCGGGGTTGGGGGGGGGGATTACTGCTCGAAAAGCCATGTTTTGAGGGGCTTTCTGAAGGTTAGGAGGTCCTGGGTCTTGCGTAGGTTGGTGGGGAGGGAGTTCCAGGTTTTGTCAGTGAGGTGGGAGAGGGATCTGCCGCCGGAGGGACTGTTAGGAGGGGGAGGTCGGCGGAGCGGAGCTGTCGAGTTGGTTTGTGGAAGTTGATTCGTTCATTGAGGTAGGCCGGTCCGGTGTCATGGAGGTCTTTGTGAGTGTGGACAAGGATTTTGAAAATTATCCTTTTGTTGATGGGCAGCCAGTGTGGGGACCTGAGGTGGGCGGAGATGTGCTTGTGTTGAGGGAGGTTGAGGATGAGACATGCGGCTGCGTTCTGGATGCACTGGAGTTTTATCTGAAGCTTGGCTGTAATCCCTGCATAGGGGGCATTACCGTAGTCTAGTCTGCTGCTTATGAGGGCGTGGGTGACTATTCTTCTTGTTTCTAAAGGAATCCATATGAAAGTCTTGCGTAACATGCGGAGGGTATTGAAGCAGGAGGATGGTATGGCGTTGATTTGATGAGTCATGGAGAGAGATGAGTCCAGTATGATGCCGAGATTGCGTGCGTGGGTGGTGTGTGTTGGGGGTGGTCCTAGGGTGGTGGGCCACCAAGAGTCGTTCCGTGCTTTCTTGTTGGGACCGAAGATGATTATCTCAGTTTTTTCTGAGTTCAATTTGAGGTGGTTTGTTGTCATCCAGTTAGCGATGTCAAGGAGTCCGGCATGTAGGTTATTCTTGACGGTAGATGGGTTCCTCGTGAGGGAGACGATGAGCTGGGTGTGGTCAGCGTATGAAATGATGGTGAGGCCGTGGGGGCAGATGATGCTGGCGAGTGGAGCCATGTAGATATTGAAAGGGTGGGGCTGAGGGAGGATCCTTGGGGGACCCCACAGATGGTCTTGGTGGCTGTAGACCGGAAAGGAGTGAGGCGGACTCTTTGAGTTCTTTCAAAGAGGAAGGAGGTGAGCCAGTCCAGCGCTTTGTGGCGACTTCCGGCGTCGAAGAGACGTGTGTGAAGGGTTTGGTGGCATATGGTGTTGAAAGCTGCGGAGAGGTCTAGGAGGATGAGGGCGACAGTTTTGACCTTGTCCAATCTGGTCCTGATGTTGTCTGTGCAGCGATGAGGGCGGTCTCGGTGCTGTGGTTTTTGCGGAATCAAGACTGGGAGATGTTGAGTATGTTGTTGTCTTCCAGGAAGCGAGACAGTTGTATGTTTACTATCTGGGAGAAGGATCTGCTGCAACTTATAGTGCTCAATTTCAGTTTGGGAAACTCCTAGGAAAAAGATTCAAGGACTCATTTTATTAGTAATTTAAAAGCCAACTTAATGATCAAGTCCGATTTTATATCACTATCTTGGAAATCACACTTCCAGAAAGTTGTCATCTTCCTGCCTCAAACCAAAAGGCTTTCCTGTCAGTGTCCAGCGGTCACCTGACCCCCGATGGCTCCCCTGTGGTGAGATGTGTATTGCTCCCAGACAGTAGACAAAGGGCTCTACAAAGGACTCTAGTTGCGAGGAGGGGCCCCTACCAAGACCCTCCATGAACTTCAGAGGACCCCTAGCTTGTCAGTAGCAGATATAGGGGGTCATTCTGACTCTGGCAGTCCAAGACCGCCAGGGCCACGAATGACGGAAGCACCTCCAACAGGCTGGCGGTGCTTCAATCCCCATTCCGACCGCGGCGGTAAAGCCGCGGTCGGATTGCCGGGGCCGGCGGTCATCCGCCGTTTTTGCCCCAGCTGGGAGAATCCGCCAGGGCAGCGCTGCAAGCAGCGCTGCCCTGGGGATTCTGACCCCCGTACCGCCAGCCTGTTTCTGGTGGTTTTCACCGCCAGGAAGGGGCTGGCGGTAAGGGGTGTCCTGGGGCCCCTGGGGCCTCTGGCCTCTGGAATGGGCAGTGCAGGGGCCACCTAACAGGGCCCCATAAAGCTTTTCACTGTCTGCCTAGCAGACAGTGAAAAGCGCGACGGGTGCAACTGCACCCGTCGCACCGCCGCAACACCGCCGGCTCCATTTGGAGCCGGCTCCTGTGTTGCGGCCCCCATTCCCGCTGGGCCGGCTGGCGCTAACTTGGTTAGCGCCCGCCGGCCCAGCGGGAATGTCAGAATGGCGGAAGCGGTATTTTGGCCGCATGGCGGCCAAATGCCGGTTCCCGCCTAGCGGACGGCTACCGCCGCCTGCCAGGGTTGGAATCAGGCCCATAATCACACCTATGCTTGCCTCTCTTCTGTTTCTCTAGTCAGAATGACACCAAACCCAGTGGTGGGGGGCACTGACCAGAACTGTTTAGGGGGGTAAACATAAAGCTTGCCCTCCACCCACAGGCTGGTTTTAGGCATAAAAGTGAACCCTACAGACCAACCCTCAGAGCACTTCAGGACCTATGAAGAATCAGAAGAAGGATTGCTCTGCAGTCTGAAGAACCTGAAGGAAGACTGCTTTCCCTGAACCCAGGACCTCAGTAGTGACTCCAAAGTTTAATTGGCTGACCTGTTTGAGCTACGGTGACACAACAAGCTTCCAGAGGCCTTTTCCCATGCAACTGCCCACCAGAACAGTACCAGGTGCACCTGTCCTGGACCTTACTGCTGGTCTCTGCTGGAGTGAGTGATAACCCCCAAACGGTGACCCCCCCCCAGCTCCTGGATCATTGACTGGTGTTAGAGGGCACTCCTTCTGTCACCACACTACAAGAAGTATGACGTAGAAACTTTTTCCAACTTTCTGCCTGGAAAACCGATGTGACTAGGACTGCTGTTAAAGCCGTTGATGTCAAATCAATGTCAAATTTACATAAAATTGATGCCAAATCGCCAGTTGACATCAGCAGCTGCCCTGCTGCAGAAAATGTTCTAATTCCGAAGGTAGAGGGCTTCATTGGGACCAGTGCCAAGCAGCAGCTGGTCTACGTTGAGCCAATTCCCGGGCACAGTCTTTGGACTTTGTCTAGTCTGAGCTTTCTCACTTTTATAGACAACTGCACTGGGACCCTCCTATTCAGCAAATGCCATTGTTGAGCCGTGCTTCGGACTCTTCGATAGCCATTTTTTCCCCATAAAAGTTTAAAAGTCTAAAGGTAACCTTCCCAGATGAACCTATTCCCCATATTCGATTGGTGATCCATTGCAGTGGGCCTTAACTTTGACTTTGACCCTGTTTTGCATGACCAAATGACCACAGTTGTTGCTTTGTGCCTTTTGGTGCTATTTCTAATTCAAAATTTAAAAATTTGTACCTCTTTTTGATTTATTAGATTTTTAATATTTTGGTGTAATTTTATTAATTTAAATATTGTTTATTTTTCTGAATTGGTTTGGGATTTTTCTTGTATTGTGTCTTCAGAGTATTACTGGCTGAGTGCTGCATAAATACTTTAAACAGTTTCCTAAAATTAAGACTGACTGCTTTGTGCCAAGTTACCAAAGAGTTAAGCACAGGCTTATTTAGTGAATTCAGTGGTTCACCCTGACAAGGACTGATATTACTATTTCAGGTGGGTTCTCACTCCCCTCAACTAATACTTCAATTTCTTACAAATAGGTAAGTGGTGTGTTTGGAAATTAGTTGGCAGAGAATGTTTCAGAGTGGTATGTATGGGTATTATTTTGCTCTGTAGCTTCAGTTAATAAGAATCTCATTTAATTTAATTGAGGAAACTGCTTGTCCAAATAAAGCAACTGAATATATCAATTGAGTTCTGTGACTAATTGCTGCATCCGTGTAGACGGGAAATTAAAGGCAGTTTTATCAGCCCCAAATTATTTTATTTAATTGTTTTTTAAAACTCTATTGCAACTCATTGAGAGCACATTTACAGCAAGAAGGTGTTGTGGAGAAGTCATTGGTAGAAGATGCATGCTATTTCAAGATTTCAAGTATATGTAAGTTACAGAACAGGTAGATTTGCAAGTGTTTGAGGCCAGTGAGTTTCAGAAAGTGGTCTCTTACCAATGCACTGATTGTCCCTTAACGGTTACTATCTCCATGTGAGCAGTGTGCATGCTAAAAGACAGAGATTAGACTTGTGCTCCATTAGTACAATGGGACAGTTTGGACACATACCCCAGAGCATTAGTATGCAAGCAGACGGCCCTATACCCATTCTTTAATTGGCATCAATTAGAACAGCATGCAGCAGATGTGGTATGATCATTCATATCATGCCAAGGATAAGGTAGGTAAAGAATTAGTGTTCTCTCTGGTGCAATACTTTTAACAGCAAAATTATGTACAGATACTGGCAGTAGTTAACATGTGTGATGGGCAAAGTGAGGACAAGCTTGAGTACAAGCAAGAAGAAAATGAGCTACAACCAATATTCAACAAAATCAGCAAATTCGAAACACAACAAGAATTTTTTATAATAAATTCAAAAATGATGTTTATTAACTGTGTATGTACAAAAAGGACCGAAAAATCTTAACTTATACAGATATACATATATAACACAGGGAAGTTAACAAATGTAAGCCTGAATCGTGTATAAATATTAAAAAACAATTCTATACAATGAATACTAATACACAGATGACTCACAAAGGCACAAGGTCACTCAAGACAAGACAACACAACAGTGATATCACAAACAATTAACATTCAAAGCTATAAATCCTCAAAAATATATCTAACTACAATTGAATATAAACATTTCCTTGATCGTCGATAACCATAACGCAACTCAAAATAACATAATTCTGTTATTTCAATCACAATTGTCACTCAGTCTTGTCTAATAATTGTCAAAGTATAATCTCTAAACACCAACAACAGTAGGAACTAAGGCTACGCGCGTTTCGGTGGGAAACCTCTCATCTAAGGGGCCGCCTTCATCAGGGCAGTTCCTTCAGGATTTTATACTACAAGAAACCGCAGGCTTTATCAATCTTATAATCCTTGCCCAACATCAATGACCTGCAGCCAAGGCGAGGATGTAAGTGAAATCCCAAAGAAGTTGGAATATATCTACTTTATGGTTCAAAAACCGATTTACAGATACTCTGATATAAATAATAGCCTTCCACTTCAACAAAGGTGGCAGATGGCAAAGTGCGGACAAGGCCCAGCTGGTGATGAGTCCAACGTAGTAAGGGTCCATGGCTATGGCAAAGGTAGACAAATGCACTTTTGATCATGTTATTTCCTAGATGGGCAATGATTACTCTGAGTCAAAAGAGACCCTGAGAGGTTTGTGTGTGCTTATGGGTGTAAATGGACACCCCTGGTGCCTACTGATCAAATTGGGAACCATAGGGTCTATTGAGCCTTACAGCAAGAAACTGAATGTTTATGGTACCGTTCATTTCTAGAGGACAGGCCACTATCATCAGGGAGCATTTACAAGCTTTGTAACAATTTATCTGATGAGAGATTGGCAGAGTTTGATAGTTTCATGTTACAGTCTAAGGGTGAGGCAGAGGGTTTTAGTTTGTTTTGTTGATTTTCCTGACAAATATGTTTTCTTAGATTGAAGAATATGTCCAAAATGGGTTTGGACAGATACATCTGCATGAGTATCATGTTTGGGTGTGATAACCTTGATAAAGTTGGCCAAGAGTGAAGCAGGTTTGTCTCTGAGGTACATCAGGTAGTCACATAGCCTTTTGTGGCTGTGACACTTGTATTAAATGTAGAGGAACTGCAACAAGTTCCGGGTAAACCTTAAACAGTTCTTGAAATATCTGTACTCTGCAGGTATCCAATTTCCTTCTTTAATTATGGTTGGGCAACACTGCTCGTTCAGTGAAAGAGTTGGCAGCCATGCTTCTTCTTCTGCCTTTTAAGCACTCTTCTACTTCATTTCAGGAGCGGGAGGCTGTAGGAAAATCACTTGCTGTGGTATGCTTCTAGTTGAGTTCATTTTCTTTTTTTTATTGAGGGACAAAACATCACTGAAGGTTATGCTCGCTACATGTTATTATGTTGATAGCAGTCTGATAGGTCATCAGAGACCGGTAATACTGTATTAGTGAATGCATGGAAATTATGTCATCAGCTGTTATGTTGTAGAGATTTCTAATTCAGGAGATTAAAGGTTGGTGAGACTTTGCAGCATTGTTTGTGTTGAGATCATGAAACAGGTCAAAATGAATAAAGCCATGCGAGGACCTGGTGAAACCATTGAACTCAACAAGGTGATTGGTTGGATCTTGGGTGAAGATTTGATTAAGCTCGTAGCTCGCTTCATGGGTAGAAATGTTGTGAGTAAACTAGGATGTCCTTGTCCACCCCAATATCCTGTACTTAGGCCATCAAGTAATTAGGTCAACTGTTTTTTTAGAGTTGCATGAGAATGTGGATTATTTGTTGGGGTGGGAGGTAGTTCACAGCAGGTAATAATGTCACTATTCTTGTTAGGTCCAGTAAAGGTTTCAGTGATTTAAAACTGTGCTCAACCCCTGGTAGCTATACAACAGAGCAGACTGGCTTAGCTTAACAAGATGTGTAGAGCATTAAGAAGTACCAAAGCAGTTAAAAAGTCAAAAACACAATACAATTAAAAAACAACTCAGTTTATAAAAATAGAGAAAAAGGTCATAAACAAAATTACACCAAAATTTCAAAAATCAAATAAGAGTATCCTTCTAGAACCACGTTCCTGGCAGTGACAGCGGTTGTCTAGAGGGTGCGCCCACCAGGGTTGTAATGTGACAGTCAGACTGCATGGAGTGTGGCAGTCCGACTGTCAAGGTGAGTCTGGCAGTCCTCAGGCAGCCAGACTCATAATGAGCTCCTTAGTTTCTTAAATTGAAGCTAGAAAATCCTCTGCAGGGCATAGCAGCAGGCTATTCCTGAGATGGGCTCCATGAGGCTTAACAGTCATCAGACTAAGTGCTGGTGAAGCCTTTGACTTTTGGCATGAAAGCTCTGAGTGGGAGAAATTCCAAATACATGCCTAAGAAAGGTCCTAGATACTTTTGCCACCTTCACCTGGTGAATATTTCTAACTTCAGATTTCAGGCTTGGTTTAGAGTTTGATAGATGTGATACTCTGTCACAAAGGTGAAGGACATCTCATGTGCTTTACTACAAGTGCGTTATATCCTACAGCACTTGTAATAAGGTGGACAGGATATCTATCAGGTTTGTGAAGGAGTATCCCATCTACCAAACTCTAAATCAGGCACTTAGTCATTTTTAATAGAGCTCAGATTCCTTCAGGGGGGTTAAGCTGAAAGCTGTAGCGAACATGGCTCCAAAGCGCTGGGTACATTTTATGTGAAGTCCCGCTGCAATGGATTTGCTGCTGCAGAAAAGCTCCAAGTGGGAGTAACCAGAATCTTTGGCCCAGTGGCAAAGCATTTTCATCAAATAGGCTTGGAATGTTTTTCTCTGTTCTCTGGAGGCCTATGGCGCCAAAAAGATTCTAAGTCCCAGGATATTGAGATTGCACTTTGACTCAGCCAAGTGTCCCAGCTCCTCAGGAACAGCACTTTAGATTCAAGACCCAGTTCAGTAGAACGCATCAGCAGGGCCCAAGGCTGATCCAGTTGAAACTAGCTAGGCAAGCTCTTCATGAAAAGTGCTTCTGGAAGCTTATTGTGTCTCTGTGGCCACACAGGAGGACAGCCAACTGATCTTTAGCATCCTCATTTTTGTCCTGGGTACAAGTGAGACCAGGACCATCCTTCTAGATCTCCTCATAGGTCTCAACAGCTAATGCACTAAGTCTCTGTCTCGAACAGGTCCAATAGTGTTCTAAAGAGGGTGCCCAGGGGTGCCACATTTATTATTGGCAGAAACCTGTGGGTGAGGGTACTCCTGGCCTCTTCTTTCCCAACACAAAAAAGTTCCCAGGGTAACCCTATCCACTTTTGCAGCAGCTTCTGTGTGCCCTACTGCAAACAATCCCTCAGAGTCTTTCTTCACCTAATAGCAAGATAGCAAAACCTATCTTCCCATGTGCAGAGCTTCTGTGCCCATTCTAGAGGTGTGGCCAGGGAAAGGAGCAATCCCTCCTCTGTGGTCACGGAGAGCTGGTACTGAGGGTAGCACCTCTCCAACTGAGTCTGTTCGTGACAGGTTAGGGGGACAAAGGAAGGGGGCAGGAACAGGTGTTAGCTACATCTGTCTGTGACAGGGTAAGCCTCTTAGAAGACAATTAAGATCCTGGGCTCTGCGCAGGTGATCATTCTGTCAGAGGAAAAGAACACCTTCCCACACCCAAGGCCTTTGTTTCAGCTCTCAGAGCAGGTTCACACCTCATCAAGGAGCTTTTCACTGGAAGCTCACGCAAATGGGCGTCCAGAGGCCGTAGACTGTCAAAAGACGTTTTTAAAGTACCTTTTGTAACATATTTAGTACAAATCAATCTTTACAAATGAGTTGAATTTGCCAAATAATTGTACTAACATTAATAACATATCCTAGTGCTTTCATGTAGAACAACGAACCCTCCCACAGTCAAAATCGTTTTTAGTGTCTTTAAGGACACGATTAACAATACATTTTTACTCGTCCTACTTTATATACAATGGCCCATTAAGGTCTAAGTAGGGGTGACAATATTCAAGAAGAGGGCTTCGACCTGTCTAAAGGGGTATTTTTGATGGATGGAATTTGCAATTTGAATCTACCCAGACATAGTTTGCGCTGTCAGTCTAATGGTGGCACAATGTGTGCTGAGGTACATTACTGACATTTAACTTACAGGCCCTGGGAGCCTGTGTCCTTGTGTCCTAAATGCACAATATATGGAAAAAAATAGTAAGACATTTTACTGTCGCTTTGTAGTGGGGCTGGAAGTGGGGGTGCAGGAGTTGCCCCAGAAAACTTGAAGACGGTCATTTAAAAATGTAACAATTAAGAGGCCTTACATTTTTGTCTGAAGCACTTAATACTTTTTAAAGATAGTATATCAAATGGCAGGTAGCATCTTCTGGCCAACTGCTGATACTTTTTTAACATAGTGTTTACTTTCTTTCTTTGACTCATAAGTGAATACATTTTGACATCAGTTACACTTTTGCTTCTCTGCAGGAGAGTATGAAAGGAGAGGTCAGCGGTGGGTCAATGTTTTATAGCACTCATGTAAATAAAAAATTCGCCTTTGTGTACGAATTAAAGTTTTCAAGTATTTTAAATTAACAGCAGAATTTAAACATTTCCAGATTCACAGTATATGAGGAGGTATCCCACCACCCAATAAACAGAGTTGTGGTGTAGTATTTGACAGGTATGGTATTAGCTACCCACTCTGATTTCTATGCTTTGGACTGAGGGATAACATGGTCATGATACTTGTTTCTATGTCCTAAGCTGCAAAACGTAGAATACTACAGTAGTTCATTTACCAAATGCTGCCTGGTTTTCTCTGACAAAAGTTGTGCTAAGATAAAGTGTAGTATTTTTACAGAAGCTGGAATTCATATTTTAGCCATACATTTTTAATATGTGCTCCTAAACGCACTATTGCACCCCGCAATACTCTCATTTTACACTAAACAGGCATCCCTCTTTAAATACACTCTCTATGCAGTAGCTTTTGAATTTTTCTCAACTCTAAGGCCAATATTTATACTTTTTTAGCGACGAATTTGTCAAAAAATGACGCAACTGCGGCGCTAAAAAACTATAAATATGGGCCTAAATCTTTAGTGAGTCGAAGTCTCAGGCCAGCAGCCACACTCAAACGTGTTCCAACACCATTCACTTTTTGGCAGATTAATATATTGGAAAACTACGGTTTACTCACTCTCAGAAGAACAATTATCGAGAACTGTAGCAAATCCGCACTGGTCTTGAGCACTGAAGAGCTCAAAGAAGCCGTGATCTGCCCTCAAAGTATACTGCGCCTCCGTTCCTCCATTGTTTGCTGTCCTCTCTATGAAAGAACAAACCCCTCCTGAACACGGGACAGCGCCCAAAGTCTTTCAAAAGATGCCCCTCTGAGTACAGCTTACAACGAAAAGCACAGATGAGCATTGTGTAAAAGAAAATGCTTGTATGTAAACACTCTGGGCCCTTTGAAAACAATTCTGAGATAATATGCGCGTTTTAACCTTTATATGTGGCATTGATACATCATGCTGAATCAGGTCCCCAGAGGAAACAATGCTGTTTTCTGAAATTTTCCCAGTGCAAATGCAGCTGGTAATTCTTTGAAGCACCAAGAGCCTCTCCCTGCTACAAAAAATGTGGCTGGTGGTGGCGGAACTCCTTATGCCTCTGTGTAACGAAATGGGTGGCTACTAACAGTAAGAGAGGTAAACAGCATGGGATGATGTCACGGTGTCCGACGCCCTCTGTAATGTCTCACCTCCATTGCATACGATGACATATGCAGCCTGGGCGGTGTCATTGAGAGTCACTCCATGTCTAACTGCCATGAATTCACACTTTGGAAAGACCTCACTCAGTTCTGTACTTGGACTTCTGACTTCTCTGACATCCTACCGGAGGAGCTTCCATTACCCTTCCGACACGAGATAGCATTCCACACTTCATACAGCTTGTCCCGGGAAAGCGCGAAAAATACTGCAGCACAGCTAATGTATAACATTACTGGGCTAAAATTTTGCAACAACATGTCCGTTTATTTTAGAAGCACTTTAGGATTTGATTTCTCGATCAATAAAAAAGTCTGTAGCTTGCGATTGCAGAATTTGCTTTCAGTCAAAATGCGTGACGCTGGCGACGTAGAAGTGACGTTCTGTGGCGGGTCTTTGTTATAGTATCATATGGCTGCGTAAAGAACAAACTTTTAACACTCATAAGGCCTGCCTGTGTTCAATATGTTGATGTTTTGACACACCGGAGACGTCTTGTGAAAATAGTGAAAACAACGTCGTACTGACAAGAGCCAGCGGTGCAGCATGTAAAAGAAAATCCGCTGATACTAATGGCAGTCCATGACAGTAAATAAAGTTTTAACGATTACACAGTTGATTCCATACAAATTTGATAGTGGCATGTGCAACCAGCTGTGATAACGTATTAGTTCCAAATGCTTTCTATAATAACAGCTGACAGCATTTGCTACAATGTTCAGCCAATTAAGTCCCCTAATATATTTGCTATTGCTGTATCCAATTACCTTTCTATATTTTTAGATCAGATCCATAGAACTTCGTACACACACACACGTATGTACACCCAAGCCCGCAAACACACACCTACAGTTCTGTTGGTTGACTAATCCAGTCCTATTATTACTAATTTATGTCCTTGGTTTATATTGTTCAACAAAAAACAAAGTTGTTTTTACAGGTGAGCGCAAAGCGCTTCATCCTGTGTTGTAATCTCTCTTTGGGCTTCAAACCACGCCCATGTCACGTCAGTTTCTTTAATTGGTTAGTGAGCTTGCCTTTTAAAATCTGCTTGCTTTCATTAGTGAAAGGCATGCATAAGTCATGCCTTTTCCGGTGTTTAGTCTTCCTCGAGTACATCGACCAAGTACCGAAAACATACAAAGCTCCACATTTTCCGTCTGGTTTCTGGACTAGTTTTTCACTTTTTTCGCAGTGCGATCTCGCTGGGCAGAAGTCGAGCGCTTTGCATGACATCGACCCTGTTACAAGGTTAATTGCCCTTTTGCCGGTTACCTGGATAATTGCACTTTTGCCAGTTACATGGATAGTTGCACTTTTTCCGATAGGTTTCACTACAAGTGAACTTTTATTTCCCTTTGTGTGCTTTGCACTGATGGTGGCTGTCAGCTCGCTTCGGTGAAACTTTTACTTTTCAGTTTATATGGCAAGAAAAGTCCAGTTAGTTATGAGAAACTGTTTTATTTTCATTTTTAATTTATGTGGCAAGAAAAGTCTGGTTAGGAGTTTACAATGCTAATTGCTCTAGCTCAAGCAAACGCAAGACCGGTTGCATTGCAAATGCTTGTTTTGATTGTTTGCCTTGAAAACAAGCACCGTCAGTACATAACCCGTGGTTCTTCAGGCAATGGTGAATATAGACTCAATTATAAACACACAGACTATGGGGAACCTAGTGAACAGACTGGTTAAGCCTGTTTAACTGGTCATCAGACAGCTGTTATAGTGACCTAATTAGAGGTGGGGTATGATAGTGGTAGCTGTGTTTTATTGGGGGATTCCTCCTTACGGAAAAGGTGGTGTCACACACGTTATAGTGTCATTCTTCATCATTTGACCACCTATTCCCACCCAGGTAGGATAGTACCACTTGGGCGGACTCAACCTCGTTGTTAAAAGAACTCTGAGGGAGTGCTGAAATGATATCTTTCTGGATAAAGCGGGGATCCAGTTGAGTGAAAAAATAAACTAGAATTACCTAACAAATCTCCACTGTGTCTTACCCCTTTGATAGTGGTGATTGTTGGTAAGATTAAAAACACAATTTGGACACTATTGAGTATAATGACTCATAGTGTCACCTTAGTCCTAGGGGCCAACATGTTTCTGCTCGTTCATCTAGCCAAACTGGTCTGGGGCATTCGTCAGGGCCTGGGATCCCTCCTACATTTATTGTGAGTGCTGTTCCTAAACTAAAGGTGAAAGGCTCTATTAAAATCCATTCTGGGCCTACCTGAGGATTAGCTCAGTTACAGGTGGCCTATGGAAAAAACAGAAAAGGGAGAGTGTAAGTTACATTTAAAACACAGCATGCACAGGGTCAAAGGATACCTGAAAGTAATCACTGCAAACCACTGCACACAAGGTGTGAAAATCCATGCTATAGGTGAACACACATCCATGCAATTACTAATTGCTGTGGAAAGAGTGCTAAACAATACCAATGATTAAATCCTCATCTACTAAAAACATACTGACTCAATCTCTTACCCTACAGGATAAGGGCAGGTAGCCCCTAGTCTGGGAATGGGGAGATGCCCCTTGTAGTCACACATTGTGAGGGAACAAAAGGGCCGAATCAAGGAGAGTCATGAGTCAAGAGGCAAAGGGACAAGTTACTATAATATATGATAGGATACCCATGAATTGGTAGTTTTACAACTCCTCACATCAGACACAATAATAGTAATTAAACCAGCAGACAAGGGTGGAGCCACTGTAATAATGCCACAAACTATGTATAAAGATGAGTACCTTCACCTATAGGGAACATGCAACACAATACAAAAAATATCCAATACCCCTCCCCGAGATCAAAGAAGAGATAGCCTTCTTGGTGTCAAAAGTATTGGACAAAAAGTGGCTTACCAAACATGAGGCATCATTCTTGATTCAAGCCAACCTCAAAATACCATACTTTTACATTCTTCCTAAAATACACAAAAATAAATATCCGCCCCCTGGCAGACCTATAGTCTCTGAGATAGGGTCAGTTCTAGAAACTCTATCACAATTCTGTGACACTTTTCTACAACCCCTTGTCAAGGAAATACCAACGTATTTATAAGACACCAAAGATGTCCTGAACCTGCTCAAAGGGATGCACTTTGATAGAAAAACCAAACTTTTGATCACACTGGATATAGAATCACTGTACACCAATATACCCCAGGAAGCAACCCTAGAGGTAATCAGTGAACTTCTTGATAGCACCAAATGGGAATCTATACCCCCCCAGAGTTTGTACTAGACTTAGCCCATTTAGCAATAACCAGGAACTATTTTGAATTTGAAAACACCTACTACCTGCAAAATCATGGGACATCAATGGGCAGTACATTTGCCCCAAATCTAGCTTGTCTCTATGTTGATTCTTTTGAAAGACAATACATATTCCATGATGACAACCCATTTCAGAAACAGATTAGATTATGGAAGTGCTACATAGATGACGTCCTTCTGATCTGGACGGTGACAGCTAAGGAAGCCTTAACATTTGCAGATTGGCTGAATGCCCTGAACCCCTACTTAAGATTTACCATAACCAGAGGAGGCACAGAGCTATCCTACCTCGACCTTCTGATCTTCGCGAAAAATGGTTTTCTGGGGACAGACGTATACTACAAACCCACAGATCGGAATAATCTCCTCCAGTTCCAGAGCTTCCATCCACACGCCCTAAGAGAGAACCTACCAGTAGATCAATTCCTTTGAATGAGACGGAATTACGCCAACAATACAGATTACACAAAACACGCCAAGACACTTTCCAGGAAACTTCTTGAAAAAGATTGCCCATCTCATCAGAAGAGCTGACATAAGGGCATGCAACAACCACAGGGACCAGTTGTTACAACCATCCCAATGCAGTAAGTTTGAAGATAAATTAATCTGTGTGACTACCTTCAACCCCCTATCCAACAGGGTACAAAAAATAATAAGGGACGACTGAAAATGTTGACATCAGGAGGATTGCCTTTCGATCAACCACTACATGCCTTTGAGAGAGCCAGGAGTATATGCAATATGATAGTCCACACATGCCCTCGGGCCAGAACACCAATGGACAAACAAATGAATCTGTTGCATTTGCCTCCACCATTTATGTGTGAACCATTCACTCCCCGCTAATTTGCAAAACCTTTTCTTCATGCAAAGTACAGGTTTATTTTAAAATGTTATGTAAAATCACTTGCTACAAAATTTCTAGAAATTTTACGTAACACAATTTTGAAAATGATAAATGAGAACTGATGGATGATGGCTAAAGGTGTCCTAAACACATGTTGTTTTTAACTATTTTTAACTGGCATGATTGTGTCTGCACAGTTCTGGAGAGTAATGTGTCAATAGTAAGCAACATAACTACCTTGACTGTAAGAAAATCAAATAATATTTGGGCAACCTTTTCCAAACTGACATAGTTCATGATATGTACTGGTATTGATTCAGAGGTAAGAAAAAGTCTGTGAACTGTAATTAGTTTTTATAAAATAAAGGAATAACATAAATGCTTCTGAACCTAAAATTAGAGCGAAAAAATAAGCAATTACTTTGGTGGAAGATATCAGCCACTCTTTATTGCCGATTTTATATACAGAATAATATTGTCTTTACAGAGAAATACTGTTAGTGAAAATACTACAAAAAGTTATTACAAATAAATACCTTATCTCAGACATTATACCTTATCTCAGAAATCTAAGCGACACTGATGTAAGTATGCTTCATTTAGCTTCACATAGCCATGAATTTATTCCTTGCTTTTTGCTTAGCACTATCAACTATCCTTACCCTGACCCCAGCCACGAGCCGAACAATTGTGTTCATTTCACAAAGAAAGTAGGAAACGTATTGGTGGAGGTCTTCGCTCCACCTCCTAGTTCCACCTAGATGTGCTTCTACTTTCTGGAATCCACAAACCTTCCCACAAGTATGCTTGGACAGCTGTGCCATGTACAGGTTTCCTGACATACTTTTAAATGGTCATGTGACATTCCCAATGGGATCCTATTTACCCCATACCGAGTTCCTCATAGCAAGGTAATCCACAAAGAAGGAATATGTTCCTATGTCCAAATACACATTTTTATTTTACTGAAGGGAAAATGTCTTTCCTCATGGAGAAAGCCCTTCCATTGCAACTCTTACAAAATTCGTTATGATCCATTCTCCTTCTCACCCTGGAAAGTGCTTAGTGCCAGTCCTTGGTGGTAATACAAATATTACCCTTTTCAGGATGGCAAAAGCAATGACAAGAGTTTGTGAATGAGACAAGCATGAGTATGATATTGTAGAGGTGATGTCACCACACTTGTGGCTGCCACACGTATGTGGGCTAATGTTTGCTGGAAATTCATTTAGGAATTCATGGCAGACATTAATAATGTAAATGTGGTATAGTAAAATTGCTCTAGGCTGTACTTTATTCTTTGTACTGAATTTTACTCAAAGCTTTTGGCTGGTGCGAGAGACCAGGGCTGGAGGCCTGGCCTGTAGCCAACATCCTGTAGTATAAAACTGGCCACAGGTAGAGGTGGGTTGACCACCCACAGGGAGCACAGCGGGGGAGTTGGCTGAATATGATAAAAAATACCCAGAAATTCCCTAATAAAGCAAAGGTTAAAGCAACCTCATAGGTAGGTATGTATGGTAGTAAGATATTAGCTTACATTAAAAACCCCTAGAAATTCACAGAAAAAAATAAGGTTAAAGTGAATTTACAGCTGGGTGTTTAAATAAGATAAAAACTATTTTTTTGTTTTATTTGTATTGATTTTCCGGAGAGCAAATTCATAACAATAGATACTACATACATAATTTATAGTAATCATATAAGTAATTTCACAGCTAGGGAATGAATGGCTATAAGGCCTGTACGAGTAACAATGTTCAAATAAGAAAGGATTGAAGGAGATAAAAAGAGGGGGCAGTAGATAAACGCAGATGAAACAAAACATTATCAACATAAGCAGGTGCATAAATACTGGTCAATTATGCTGGTGGTTGCTTGTCATAGTGCAGTTGTTTCATTTGGACGCTCATCAATAATCACATACTAGCTAGCGGAGTACAGAACAAAAACCAAAACTCTTGGAGTCACATTGGTCTTGAAACAACAACAACTCTATCAATTTATATTGGGGATGGGGTCCAGGAATGAAATATGCAGAACTATGTCAGGGAAGTCTATCAGTGTCTTTTGTTCTTGGCAAATGAAACATCATCGCATACCATTGTGTCATGGAAATATGGCCACCTTGTTGCCTCTGTTGGGAAGCAACGGCTTTTCCTTCAACTTCCTTCCATTGTATAGCTAACTTTTCCATGTTTCCCATGATGGGAGGTGAGGGGATTTCCAATTCTGTGCAATAAGGCAGTTCCCCAAAATCAAAGTCTGATCAATAATTTGTGTTCGATATTTATGACTATTGGGTGTGACATTTTGCTCAGGAAGGATCAGCTGGGGCTGTAATCAATTTAGAAATTAGCATCCTTGTTAACAGTAGGTAAAACACATGTTTAAAAAATCTAGAAGAAGGTGCCCTTTCAGTAGGAAATGACTTTTGGCTTAAAACTGTAGGTCATGTGACGTCTTTAAGAAGTTTTACGAAAGTAATTCCATTATGGTAAATAGAAAATTGTCCACAGGTGTAACATGTTGAATTATTTCGAGACTGCAAACCCTAATGGATGGTGTCATAATGATTGTGTGATGTCCTAAATGATGTTATTTGAGACGTCATCTGTGATGTTATCAATATCATATAACATGCCATGAGTGATGTGAGGTCATAACCAATGCATGGCTGTGGCACAAGATTTAGTTAGGTCCAACTGACCCTTGGATTCCACTTCTTTGTCCTGGTGAATCCTTGCCCCTTACCAATAGAGGAAAAAGTTCCAGGGATAACCCATCCTCTTTTCCAGCTGTGTATGTGCACTCTATTTGAAACAATCCCAGAAGGTCCCTGTCTCCTAAATCCAACATGGTAGAACCTTTCTTCCTCTGCGCAGAGCTCATGTGCCCATCCTAGAAGTGTTACCAGGCAAATGAGCAACATCTCTTCTATGGTGACTCAAAACTGATTGTGGGAGCAGGTCCTTTGATTGGTGTCTGGTTCACTAGGGAGACAAAGCATGGGGCAGGTTCAAGTGTTAGCTACATCTCCGCCTTACAGGGTAGGCCTCTTTTCAAGTTCCTGAGCACTACCCAAATGATCATCCAATCATGGGAACAGAACACGTTTGACTTGTAAAATACCCTTAATTCAAGTAGTTTGGTCTTGTTTTTATTATATCTTTAAATGTATTCTTCTTCATGGTACTGGAGGGAGGCACAGAGCTCAATTGTATATTTAAAAAGTCACCTCCTCTGGTGAGCTGAGGTTATGTATAGTTGTAATTGTGATTTTGTTTTCTTTTATGTTGCATAATACAGTACCATTCATTAGTTCTAGAGTGAAAGTAATTTTCCATATGATGTATTTTCAGTTTTACCACTGAATATTATGATGCAATGTTTCTTTCATTCCATGTAAACAGTGTGAATTCTCTGTTTGAAAACTAAATACCATGCTGCTTTTGGTATGTTTTCCAGAGACCGTTTCCTTTTACTAAGAAGAGCAGTTACGATGAAAGTCTGCTTTTTGATATAAAACTTAGAGATTTTTAGGGACTCTTTTGTGTTCTATTCAGAGGCAGACATTGTGAGATCTCTTGCTAATACCATTACCCAGTCTTGCGCTAGACCATACCTGTTTTTTATACTTAACTAGACTAGAGACTAATCCCTGTGCTATTTCCCATCATTTAGCATTTTGAGAATTTATGGACATTTTGATTTGAACGGACTTTTTTTTACTTCTGTAACCATTTTGATTTTTAAATAAACCTTTATGGTTTTGCCTTTGAACCATGTCTGGTGTAAGCTTGATTTGACCTTGTTTATCTCTTATCCAGGATCATCATTCTTTGGGACTATCACAAGGCCCTTGTTCCCAAAAATGAGTGCTTAAGAATTATAATTTAATGTCAGCATGTTGGGGAGAACAAATTAGTGCCAACAATGTTCTAGCAGTTTGTACTTTTTGTAAATCAAATGAATCAGCTGCAAATTGCTAAGACTGCTTTTCACAGTATTTTGTGTTCATAGTGAATGAGAATTTATTTTTGCGAAAATTTGCAATCTGATCAGATAGAAATCAAGCATACCCAAATGCAGAATAGAAAATGAAAGAATCTATTCTTCCTGTCAAAATATACAATAAGGGCATTAGTGTGAGATGTTTAACCATTTGTGTAGTGTGTTCAGTAAACATTGCACACATTTCCTACACAAACATATCTTTTATTGAGCTCTTGTACTGGTGTAGTTAACTCCAAAGCAGAACTGACCTTTGCTTTCTTGTTCTATTACTGCGATGTAGCACATAGTACATTGTGTAGAAGGAGTTCAAATTCTAAAAAAAAAAACACTTTTGTTGAACAGCTCAGTGGATTAATGCACCTTTCTAACAGAAATGTCTGTAATATATATGGTCAAATATTTAGTATTCTGGTTCGTAAGCTTATGTGAATGGTTCCAGTTACAGCATAGGTACCTAATTGTAGTTACTGGTGTAAGAGAACAGCTCATTATTACATTCATCTAAAAATCCATATTTTTTTATGTCCTATAATATATTATACCATAGATGTTTTAGGCAGGGTCACAGTGAGGACTTTTCTTGATTAGGCTCCTTGGATGTCCAAGTGTTTACCTCCTTTCAAACTGCAGTGTCTCTGGTCAGAGTGCTCTGGGGTTTGACTAAATGAGCACATGATATATTTAGGAGAAAAGCACTTTATTATATCGCTGAGGTTTTTCCCAGAGATTCATGTAGGGGTGAAGCAGAGGTTCCCCAGGCAGACTCGAGCAGTTGTGGGAGACCAGCGTATTGAGATTTAGTTGGGAGTGGTGGATTCCCTGGACACTTTTTTAATTTACCAGTCATGTTGTAATCTTATGGGTCAGTCATAGTTGGGAGATTTGATGTTTGTTAGACTGAGCTAGATTGAGCTGGGCTAGTCAAGTGAGGAGAGGATGCTAGTTGCCCCTGCTGCTCAATCTCAGGGGAGGTAAAATGAAGAATACACCAGAATAGACAGGGGAAGTGATGAGGTTCTTTTGAACTTAGACCCCAAAAAAGCAATTGTGAGTTAATGCATGTCGGGGACTCTCCTAAGCCTTAATGCTGTTGAGAAGGCCCTGGGTTAGCTCCCTGGGTCTTGTTGCTCCACGGCAGGTCTTGTGGCCAGCCTGCTGCCTCTATCTGACCTCTTTTCCTCTTCTCTCTCCACCTGTTGCCTATAATTTTTTTGTGTTGCCTGCCTGGTATTTGTCTCTCTGTCTCTGAGTTTCCTTTAATTTTCTTGTCACTTGCCTAGATTTGTCTTTGACTTTGATTACTTTGTCGCTGTTTTTCCTCCATTCTTCTTGTTGCTTGCCAGGGCTCATCTCTTTTAGTTGGACTTGTCTGGACTTGTCTCCTTTGGTCTCTTGGCCTCGCTGTCTCACTTTCTTCTTTGTCTTCGTCCCCGCTTTCCTGACATTTTCTTCCTGCCACCAACTCCCTGCTGATTCCCGCCATCCGCCCCTCCGCCTCTACTACCCCAGGACCTACTTAATAGAGGCTACAGTGTGAAGGTGCGTCAAGGCAACCCCGTTTGCACCTGTCCCTGCCTGGACTGCGCCCTGCACCAGGACCCGTGGCTCTCCCACCCTCCAAAGTTACTCTGCGGCTAAGCTCTGAGACCTCAACACTAGGAATCAAGACAACAACTGCTGCACCACATCCCCTGGACCACGGTTGGACCTTTCACCTGTCTCCTATGCTGCTTCTCCTGCATCACCAAGTCCGTACCACCTCACTGCAGCCTCAGGCCCAATAGGAAAGGCCCTCCACTGCCTACTACTTAATGCCAGATCCCTCAGCAAACAGGCCGCACAAGTTTAGAACACCATCACCACTCTCAGCCCAGACCTGTTTTTTTATCACTGAAACCTGGCTCATGCCCTCAGCCACCCCAGACATCTTTTGCGCTTCCCCATCAGGCTACAAGATAATCCACAAAGACCACATCAACAAACAGGGTGGAGGTACTGCCATCGTCCATGAGGATGATGCACACCTCCAATGCACCCCCATCGAGGATGAACTCTTACCCCACATGGAGCACCTCAATTTCCTCATCTGCACCAACGCCACCACCACAGTCAGAGGTAGCCTCATATACCATCTACCAGGCCCCCACACCACTTTTTGCAAAGTCATCACCAAACACATTGCCGCCCTAGCTATCAACTCTAAACACTACATGCTTCTCGGCGACCTTAACTTCCATCTAGACGATCCCAACGGCTGCAACTGCACAGACCTCCTGGAAAGCCTCGACACCATCGGACTCAAGCAACTCATCTCCAAGCCCAGACACACTGCAACAACAGAATCCATTTCTCCCACACCACATAACTCACATAGGCTGCCCGCTACATTGTTCCCTTCTCCATAGAGGTTAAGCCTGAACACACCACCGGCTATTTCAATGAATGGATCCTCAAATGCACAAACAAAGTTGCCCCAGCCAGAAAGTCTAACACCAGGAGAACCAACAGTCCAGCCTCCTGGTTTCCCCCTGAGCTCCAGGCATGAAAGTGACGAGAAAGATGTTGGAGACTTAGCAAAAGCCCCTCAGACCCCACCAACTACAAAAGAACACACAAAAAATGTACCTCCTCCACCTCAAAGAAATGAAAAAGAACACCTATGCAGCAGCCTCAAGGCCAGAAACAGCCACTTGAAGGAACTCTTCAAAATCGTTGAGGCATTTGCCTACCCCGCCACCACTGCGAACACCTTCCAAACCTCACAGACCCTCTGCGACTCCCTTGCCAGCTTCTTCCATGACAAAATTGCCACCATATACAGCAACTTCCCCCCACAAGCCACGAACATTGACCACTTTCTCATCCATCCAGATGTCACCTCCAGCCACATTATCACAGATTGGAAACCACTGACCTGCCAGGAGACAGCAGCCCACATGAACTCCATCCTCTCCGGCTCCCCCACGACCTCTGCCCTCACCAAGCCTACAACCTCACCCATAGCACGATCAGCAGTGTCCTCGTCCCCATCCTCAACACCTCTATCAACAATGCCACCATCCCCGAGATCTTGAAACAAGCCGAGGTCAAACCTCTCCTAATAAAACTGACAGTGGTCCCCAACGAACTTAAGAACTACCTTCCAATGTCGCTGCTCCCTTTCCAGGCAAAAGTCATAGAAAAAGCAATCAACTGTCAATTCGTGGAACTCTTGGAAAGGCTCAACCTCCTGGACCCCTCCCAAGTTGGATTCCGAGAGGGCCACAACACCGAAACCACCCTGCTCGCTGCCATTGACGAAATCAGATTCCCCCTCGCCGGGGTGAGAGGGTCAGCTCTGATCCCCCTTGACCTCTCCGCTGCCTTCCACGTGGTCTCTCACCACACTCTTGTAACTAGACTCCACCTCCTGGGAATCCATGGCAACACTATCTAATGGAAATACATCTTTCTCACCAGGACGCACCCAGAAGATCAACCTCCCTCCCTACACATCAAAACCCAAGAACATCAGCTATGGCATCCCTCAGGGGTCATCCCTCAGCTCAACACTTTTCAACACTTACATGTAACTGCTGGTGGAGATCATCTGAACCTATGGAATCAAGATAATTTCCTATGTCAACGACAAGCAGCTAATAATCTCCCTCTCAGAAGAGTACTCCACCACCAGATCCAACTTTAGATGCGCCATGGCCACCGTCACATAGTGAATGAAGTCCAACTACCTCAAACTCAACTCGGACAAAACCAAAGTTATCATCTTCAGTAACAACCCCTCCCCCTGGGATGACTTCTGGTGGCTGACCACACTGGGTACCCCCTACCCCAACTGACCAAGCCCTCAACCTTGGCATCATCATCAATAAGGAACTCTGATTCAAACAGCAGATAAATGCAGTGGCCTTGTCATGCTTCCACATCCTTTGCATGCTCCGGAAAATCTTCAACTGGAATCCCTGTCAGCACCAAGAAAACAGTCACACAGGCCCTCATTACCAGCCGCCTTGACTATGGCAATGCCCTCTACACTTGACTCCCGGCCCAGCTCCTCCTCCGAACTTGCAAACCGTTCAGGACACCGCAGCTAGGATCATCCTCAACCTCCCCAGGCAAGCCAGCATCACACCTCATCTCAGAAACCTTCACTGGTTACCCGTCCACAAGACAGCAAATTCAAGATCCTCACCCTCACGTATAAGGCTCTCCACAACACCAGACCGAAGATCATCAATCACAGACTATCTTTCCACCTGCCCACCAGAAAGCTCCATTGTACCTCACTCACCCACATCCCCAGGATCCACTGCAGCTGCAGCAGAGGGCATGCCTTCTCCCACTTTGCAGCCAAAGCATGGAATGCCCTCCCTCTCCACCTCCACACCTCTTCTACCCTTACTGTCTTCAGAAGAAAACTCAAGACCTGGCTCTTTGACCTGTGATTACCCTACAGCTAGCACACTCAACCACTCCAGCACCTGGATACCCCTTGGGGTGATAAGTTGCACTTTATAAATACCAATGATTGATTATAGGGATTTAGGTTCTCATTATGTCATTGGTGGTAATGGTCGCCTACTGCTGCGGCGACGGCTGCCAAAACGCGGCTACCTACCATCTGCCATATTATGACCGTAGCCAGAATTCCGCCAGAAGGCTGGCGGAATTCTGGCTGCAGCCATGGCGGCAGACCCGGATGGCGGAAAGGTGTCACTCCAGTAAACCGCCGCAGACTACATCATGACCCATGATATGGCCTGGCGGTGTTCTGCTGGCAGACGCTGCTGCTGGCAGCAGCGCCACGTCCCGTCTCCTGCCGGAGGACCCCCTGTAAGCAGGTAAGTTGGGTGCTCCGACAAGGGAGGGGGGTGTTGTGTGTGTGTGTGGGTGTATGTTTGTGTGTGCGTGCATGCGGTTGTGTGGTGTGTGGAATGCGTGTGTGCATGCATGGTTGTGAGTGTGCATGTATGTTGCGTTATGTGAATGTGTGGGAGCTTGTTTGTATGTTAGTGTGTGTGGATGTGTGTGTGAATGTATGTATGCATGGGTGAATGTGGGTATGAGTGTGTATATGCATGTGTATGTTGGTGCGTGCATGTGTGTTTATGTCGTCGGGATCAGGAGGGGAGGGGAGAGTGGGGGAGGACTCTCGGGAGGGGGAGGGGGCAAGGGAGACCCTTATCAGTGTCAGGGAAGGAATTCCCTGTCACTGATAGTGCCTACCACCATGGTTTTCGTGACAATAAGAAAGCAACAAAAACCATGGTGGTCACTGGGGTCATAATCCCGTGGGTGGGACAGTGACAGCCGCCGGGGGCTCCAGCCCGGGGGCTGCTACCACCCTGGCGGACGGAGTGGTACATTGGTGGTTTGGCTTGAGCCAAGCCGCCAATGTCATACTTTGGGGAGAGGTACCACCAGCCTGTTGGCAGTACCTTTCTCCAAAATACTGCTGCTTGCCAGAGTCATAATGAGGGCCATAGTCTGACCTATGATGACTAGTAGGAATTGGATGTAGAGGTGTTCATACTTTCCCCCCTGGGCCTTTCTCCCACACCTGGATATGGTGAGATAGAATTGTTACCTCTTCTTTAAAAGTCTTGAGATTATATTTTCTATTTTAGCCTTGTGTTTGTGAAATGCTGTCCACATTCCTGGGCTTTGCCTTTACCAGGACAGAGCCATGTGTATGTACATGGGCTCAATGGTCTGGCACTCTGTCAGAATCTGATCCTTGCTGTTTTTTTCAAATGTAATAATACCCATGTCCATCAATGTAGCCCACAATTTTTTGGGAAAAAAGGAAACATAAAGCATTTCTGCGTGCATAAGTGGAATGATGACTCCTCCATAGATTCACATGTATAGAGGTATGACTATTATTAATTAAGCACCTTTCATAGGCATCTTTTCAAATGTTATACACCTTTCCAGTGCAATGTCACTTCATTTATTCCAAATGACAAATTCATATTAATGGGCAGATAACACTACTGACTAAACTGCTCATCTGGCATTGTCATGGACAACATTCTAGTCAGGCACCAGCAGGTCTTTCCAAGATCACCCAGGGTGTGAGGTTTGTCTCAGTGGATTCCACCAACTCTCTGTCATGTGTCTTAGCAGGTCCTATCTCAAGGGCAGACTATGCAGATCACAATCGGGACAGGTGGAGGACTCGGACATTAGATCCCATTTTACCAATTTTGAAGCCAGAATGAGATTTCTTTTTGTAAGTGCAAGTCCCTGTCTTTACGGCCAATCATTAAAATAGGGTATCTGCAATGGCAGATAATACATTGTACATAGAATGAATTCTCACCCTCATGTTTGATAGGAATATTGCTTGAATAGGGTAATAGGTCCATAGATATAAGTACTGAGTGTCTGTGAAGAAACAAGTGGCTTTGTATGAACAATGAATGCCCAGTAAAAGAAATGAGGCATCAGAGGTGGAGCTATAGTGAGCCAATATTTCAGCTGTCATTTAACTTTTGATGGACGTCCTGCCAGCCACCCAAACTGTAAATCAGGACCCTTATTTGTAAGTCACTTGCCTTCTGTCTATTTGATTCAGATATCTTCCTATGTAAGCTGTACATTTCTCTTCTCTGCTCTAGGTGATACCTGCCCACTTTTGAAAACTGAAGGACCTCAGCTCAGACAAATCCACAAAGATCACTTAAAGATATTAGGTAGGTAACACTAAAGGATCTCAATCTTTCATCAAGAATAATTAACCAGTAGTAGTTGAAGTAACAAATAATGCAATTCCATTATACATTACTGGTAATAATGTAAAAGTATAAATGTTTCTCCCTTCTCTTCTCTTTTCTCTCTTTCCTTGGGAGATCACGAAACATTTTTACTCTGTATGCCTACTCTTTTTTAGCTCAGCTTACTCTAGGTCATATGCATGTTTGCCTTAGTCCCTATTATTGAATTTCTGCAAGTTGGTTTCACCTCATTTCAAAGATCTTAACCTCTCTTTTAAAAGTAATACCCCTGCAACCTAACAATACCTAATGTTCTGCAGCTCACCTATTAAACCACCAAACCCTGAATGAATTTACCTACTCCCCTGCAACTAAAACCAATCCCAATGCCTATTAATGTAATCTACCACATAGAAACTGGGTTAAATTAATTTGATTGTTCCATTAAGAATCCAAGACTTACCCCAAATTACTAACACTCAGCACTAAAAAAAACACCACTAACCTTATGTTACCCAGCAGCCTGGTGTAAGTTACTTCAACGCCTCAACAGGGTTAGTAAATGCTATATAAGTGCAATTACAATACAATTTATACCACTCATAAAACCCAGTTGTCAGGCATTCAGTTGTGGTTCATAAAGGCTGCATAATAATCCCCTTATACTGCTTGACTGTCCTACATTGTCATAAAACAAAACTGCTACAGATCAATTCCATCACCCCCGGTACTGTATTATACCACAACAACAAACCAACCATTAGAAACTGAGAAGGTATGTAATAACTGGAGAGATCTGTCACATGCCCCTGTCCAATGGAGAACTTTAATTTAGTCCACCACTGCATGCCTTGATATGCTACACCTATGACAACTTCTCAACATCTCTCAATGGCAATCAGATGTGGGATGATATTAACAAAGTCCATCCCACAGGATCTCCCCCTATTTCTTCTTCTAAACCAGCGGTAGCATCTCTATTAGGTCAGAGGAGCGTCACCCCCACCCCACCAGCAGCAGCCGCTGCAAATCCTTCAACAAACTAAATGATAATAAACCAAGTTTATTATTGTTTCATTTGTTAAAGAGGCGGGGCATTGGGAATGACGAGGATATGAGGCGAGTGCACACTGCACTCCCCTCAGTGAGCATGTATGTTTGGCCGGCCGCCTCGGCTCAGCCAAACACACATGCGCAGTGGTCTCCCTCCAGCCCAGCAACACAGTTGCTGGGCTGGAGAGAGCAGGAACATGCTCCCAGTCTGCCTGGGAGCACCCTGGATGGGTGCTCCCAGTCAATCCAGATGCTGCTCTGAGCAGCGTCAGGATTGGCCGCAGGGCAGGCTGGAAGCCTGTGCCTGCCTGCAGCAGAGAAGACGGACGAGCAGAGCATCGGGGCGGGGTGCAGGTAAGTTTTTTTTGTAATTACATTTTACCCAGTCCCCCCCCGCGTGCTGCACCCACCCCGCCCCACGTGAGGGCAGCGAGCCACAACCATTCTAAATTATGAATGCTCAGTACAAAAAACGTTAAACAAAATATCTCAAAATGGGACATTCAGTGCAGTTACCAGCTAAGTGGACTATGATCATAAGAAGTATCATAAAGGGTCCTGCAAACTGCCAGCTTACTGAAAACTATAAACTGTGTATCTCTATTGCACACTTTCTTCATCCATGACACTGCTAAGCCCTGCAATAGCCAAACCTCTTTGGTCATTAAGAATAGCATAGAAGCACTTTCCACATAAGATCAAAGCAAAGAAAACACACTTACAACCACAAACCCTATACAGTGTAGCGTGCTACCCATGTGGGCAAGTGTTTCGGTGCCACACACAGGCACTTATTTCCTGAATCATTTTATGTTTTTTAATGTATAGTCAACTGTTATTTTAAGAGACAGGCACCCTGACAAAGATTCAAAATGTGTGTTGTTATTTTGAATAGCAATGCACAATGATAAGTATTATTTCTGAGAACCATGAAGGAATAATTAAGTTTCAAATTACTTTAAAAATATATTAAACATTGTAGATAAAAAAAAAGGTGATCACATTTTTTATCTGCTTTATGCCCCTTCTTAAATGTAGGTAGGTACAGTACTTGACTTGTGACGGTCTGGAACAGTAGATTTATGTTTCCTGCTGCTTCATTGAGTAAGGGGAGGCAGCATTTCTCTGAAAACTTGAAAGGCTGGAGACATTGCACCCTCTCATCCCCACCACGTATAAGAGAGTAGGATATCACTGCGGAGAAAGCACTGAGCTAAGAAGTAACCTATTCATTGAAAGACTAAGGCATTGGCAAGCCTGTTAAAATCGAATTATCTCCTGCAGGTAATGTGGCTAAGTAACATCAAGCACAGAGTTGTCTCTTAAATCCTATTATGCTCCTTTATAGGTTTTGACCTAGCAGAAAGATTTTCCTTGCGGCAGACATCTTGCGGAGGAGAAAAAACATGTTATAAACTTGGAGGTTCAACACTTACGAAAGAAACACAGTAAGTAAAACGACAGGTGCTTTTTGCCAATGTACTCCAGTTGCATTTTTGTTGGAGCAGTCAAAACCGTACCAGTAGAAAGTTTGTACTATATATATATATATATATATATATATATATATATATATATATATGGTTGCTTTCTCCTAACATTGTTCATGGTCTGGGTGAATCTGGAGGGACTGCATTCTTTATTCACTAGTTACAAACTACATTGCACATGCTAGTGCAAAGTCGGTATGCTAGTGAATAAATCTGTTTATGAATCGGGTCCCTCGTATCGGAATTAAAGTGTAACAGGGTGCTACCCATCTCGTCAGTTCATCCAAAGGCAAACTGCTTGCAGCAACGTTTAGAGTGATTCTCTCAGAGAGCTGTTTGAATAATGGACCTGCTGCTTGTGCTGTATTCTGTTGTTTCTGGTTCCTTATGACTATATGCTGCTGTTTCAAAAATATGTCAAAATGAAATGAGCAATCAGGCTAACTTGACTTCTTAAAAAGAAAAGCGGTCGATAAAGCCCTATTTTCATTTTTGACCTAAGCTTTATCAATTTAATAGCCACGAAGAAAAGTGATGTTTGGCTATAATGTAGACAAAAAGGAAGTGAGAAGAATAAAATTAATTGTGAATTAATATATTGTAATACAACGTTTTATTCACTGACACTATGGGCCGGGTATGAAATTTGCTCTGAGTTTCACGCTTTTGATAGCTCTCCAATCAGATGGAGAATTAACAGTTGTGACATTTTAGAAATTATTTCACATGAGGCTTTTGTGATGAAGCAGATCTGGCACATATTTAATGATTTTCTGCTAAGTTCACAATTTAAGTTTTACCTTGCAAGGACCAACAATATTGAAGCTTTCATAAACTTATGCTACTCAGAGCACATGCAAACGGACAATTCCTTGCAATTTCAGATACCTGAATATGATATTAAGAAACATCTCCAAATGTGATTTATATTTTAAAGAGCTAAAACATTCATGAAGGCAGATAAATATGGAAGGCCTGTTGCTGTCATCCTTAACAGCTTCACCTTTCTGTTTTTAGTGCTGACGTGCTTTTCTGTGCCTCCTGTTGAAAGGCGACAGGTTCAAAAAATGTAGAATAAATTACATTTTCCACTCAGGAAAATTATAGGAAAAGGTAAAACTGTCTCTTCTCCCCTTCTACACAGATTCTGTATTTTTGCTGCATACGTTGTCTTGCATCCTTGCAGATAAGCAACATTATCCAAGAGGGATGGCACTTCCAGACAGTTATTGATTGGGGTGAAGTCAGAGGGCCCACCGTAAAGTCGAGGGCCCTACTCCACCCAGGGGGTCTAACTAGAGCACTTACATTCTGTATTTATGACAACGTGAGACACCCCTGGATGCCATGTTTTTGGGATAGGAGCTCTAGAATGAAATTATATATGGAGAACACTGCAATAAATAGAAGAAATTAGGGGTTCCATTTTAAATCAATATCGATATGAACATGCAGGAAAGTACCTAGAGTGCGTCAAATTCACAATGGAGACTCTATTCAAAAGAAATAGGCTTCCTCTCCAATGGGCAGTGTGATCATCCAAATACGTTGCTGTTGGACTTTTATTTAAATTTTTTCCCACTGGATGACTGTTGAGTGACTTAAAAAAGGGTAATTGTGAGTCAAATATAACTAACTGTTAAAAAACATATTTAAATATATACATATATATATATATATACACACACATTTTTATGACACAAATAACTGTATTCAAAGTTAACTAATTAAAACATATTGTAAAATAACTGACATTATAAATCAAACAGAAAAATGAGGCTCCTATTTTAAAACATTGTGAAAACTATCATGGACTACGTGATTTTCAAGAGAAATGCAGAAATTTAAATATGCAGACAAAGGGAAAGGAATATTTTTGGGTACTTGTTTTAATGTAGGAACGTGTAATAGTAGGGATAAAAACCTCCTGCACGGGAAAGTAAATGACTGTAAAGGTCACTTCTTAACCTGCAAATGTCCTAGTGCAGGCACATCCTGCTACCTAGTTCTTTAGAACTCTTGTGATTTTCACAATCATCTTTTAGGGGAATAAGGCATTGTGGTATGTGGGTTGATAAATGTAATGAGGCTTGTCTCAGGCCCTTGCTATGAACTTCCTTAGTAGATATCGACCAGCTAGGAGCTAATCAAAATGTCACATTTTTGGTAGTGAACCGCAGTCCTATTTGTCTATGTTTCAAATTGTTCTGCTTGATTATCACTGACTAACAGGAAATGTGCACGAAGAGTTAACCAAAGCAGTGATACAGAAATGTATGTCACAAATGCTTGCTTAGATAGGGTAATATAGGCATTGTCTGCAGGATTTTAATATTGGAGAGCAGTTAAGGTCATAGGGCCATATGTACCAAAAACCATATTTACAATTTCCAAATTGCGAATCTATAGAAATCGCAATTTGGGAATCACAAAACAGTATGTTTGTAACCACTGATTCCACTAATAGTGATTCCTATAGATTTGCATTTGCAATTAGGAAATCACAGTTTCAGAAATCGCAAAAATTACATTTCTTAAAAGAAAATAGCAAATTAAGAAAAGTTGCATTTTTGAAGCAGAATGATGATGCTAGACAAGGAAGGTGGAAAATATAGGGTGTGGCCACTACCCAGAAGGATAGGAAGGTGTTGGAAATCAGGAGTGCTCTTGCATCACTACTGCCAGTGTCTCACAACATTCCTGGAGCAGTACATGCCCATAGAAGATGGGAACAAGGACTCAGGGAGCATGAAGAGGATAAAGGTCAAATTTTCAGAGAAGGAGCTGGAGCTCCTGACAGAATAATGTGTCTTCCATATGGACCAACTGATTGGGAAGGCCTCCATCACAGTCCCAGACAGCATAGGAATACAAACTGAGGTTCTGCATTAAGGAGAAGGTGGCAAGCAGGATGGTTGAGGGACATGGAACATGGGGTGGACCCTCAAACCCTCCTCCACCCATTCCCATGGAGATAATAATCGAGGGGACCCTGGAACCAGAGAGTGTGGCATGAGTGTCTGATACTGACACCTCCAATATTTCAGGCTAGAGTAAGTCATCTTCCCTTTACTTACCTAACATAACATATTGTTAGAAAATCCATATATCATATATCACAGCAGGAATAATTCCATTGCGATGCTTGCCCCACCTTGGTGATGCATCATGGGAGTTGTAGTATACATCGGTTGCATGTTGCACTGTGTGCTGATGATTGCACTAAACATATATACAGCACATGAACATGTCACTTACACATAATTCGCAGTTACAACAACACTGTAGAAAACATGAACCATTTATTTACACTAACTATACACAAGCATGTCTACAGATCACAGCTTGGACATGTCAGGACCTATGGCAGCTGAAGAAGCTACTAACACTCATGTTGAAATTGAGGACACAACAGCACCATCCACTCAGCCCATCACCCCAGCTCCAACTGCTAGGAGAACAACCATCTCCCAGGACAGGGACCCCACAACATTGGAGGGCAGGAGACACAGACATCGCAGAGGTCAAACATCTGCAGTACATGTTGATAATGTGTTGGACGACATGTCTGGTGGTCTCCCATGTTTGGTGGCTTGGAGAGGTACATCATCTCTGCACAGCACCTGCAAACAAAACAAATAAGGATGGTGAATAGGCATCTGCAACGAAATCTAGGTCAATGCAGCAGTTGGAGGAAGGGCAGGAATTGTGGCTTGCTGCAATGGAGAAGGAGCAACATGTGCAGATACAGAGGCACAGGTACTACCCAGCAAGGTTTGGTTTGTTTCCTTCACACATTCCATTACCCGAACAGCACTAGTCACATCAGCACTAGCAAGACTTACATGAGGCACTGCTGACAGGTTGTTGCACGTGGGCTAGTGTCAGTGACCACAGCCCTCGAGAATATACAGAGCCACAACATCTGTATCCCCAGCATACTTCCCCAGCTTGAGAGAGAAGAGGGTTCTAGACTCAGTGCACATCGATTCAGGTTGCATGAAGTTACAGGCATTCAAGCCGACACACTTCTGGGAAGGACATATCGAAATCCTACAGCTCAGTGCTGCTGACAAGGCAGTCAACTCCAGAGGCCAAAATAAGTGAACCACTAAACACTCAGAGGAATGAGTCACCTTTGTTTTGCCTTACATACTTTGTTTCATATTTTGTCACACTGTTACATCCACAAGGATACAGTTGATTCTTACATGATTTTTTTTTGTTGCTACCTAAATAAAAGGTGGTCTTTCATTTATGCACAAAGCATTACCATCCGTTGTCCTGTCTCAGTATTAGATGTTTTAATTACTCTTAAATCAGAAATAGTTATTGGTGATCTCTGTGAGTCATGCTTGTCCCTCTGTTGCACGTGTACCCTTCTGCTGCACCTGTAGTGGTGGTAAGTCATCATCAGAGTGGGATGTGCAGACTCACCTTCATTGCAATATTGTGCAGAATGGCACAAGTGGCAATTATCTCGCAGCATGTCTCTGGTCTGTACAGTAGTGCCACACCGGTTTTGTTTAGGCAGCAAAACTAGGACTTTAGGATCCCAAAGGTCCTCTCTATGATTAAATGCTTTGTCCTGTGTGCCCTGTTGTACTGCCTTTCACTTCTTGGCCTTGGAGTCAGGTATGGTGTAAGTATTCAGGGCTGCAAGGCATATTCACGGTCACCTTAAGAGACCATGAGAAGGGAAACCATTAGGTCACCTTACACACAAAGTCCTGGCCACTGTATTCATTGAGTCTGTGATTCTCTTGCCTAGTAGGAAATCAATGCTAAATTCATCCTGTGACAGTCGGTTTTGTATTCCACTGTGGTGGAACATAAATGAGTCATGAGTGCTGCCTGGGAATTTGGCCACAAGGTCTGTTGTGATAAAGGAGCCATAACACGCTACCTGCCTATTGAGTGAGAGTGACCTTTTCCTGTTCCTGTAAATGAATTCATTTGCTGAGGGGGGACATATGGCAATATGTGTGCCATCAACCCAACCTATGACATTGGGGAAATGGTGCTACCCTGTAGAACATTTATTTGGTTTGTTGCACTAATTGGGGGATATTTAGAAAATGTATCTATTGGTTAAGTTTGCTCACCATGATGTCCAGAAACCTGTGAAGGAACCTGGAAAAGGTGCTTTGTGACCCACCCCCCCCCCCCACACACACACACTGCACCCCGCCACTGCTATGACTCCTTGGTAACTGTTAGAAGCAAAGAAGTTTAAGCAACACAATACCTGCACATGTGGTGGGATTGTGTTCCTTCTGCATGTTGGGGCCTGTAGCTCAGTTTGTAACTCAGCAATTAAATAAATAAATACCTGACAACTGAGTTTGTACCTCTCATAAATCTCACCCTCGGTCTGTTCATACAGGGTGAACCTCACCCTAGAAATCCTCTCTTGTCTCCTCCTCCTCTGCCTCTCAGCTAAAATCCTCATCCTCCTTGCCGAATGTACAAAACCTCCATTGTGAAAAAGCCTGATGCATTTTGGGTGCCTTTTAATATTTTGCACCTGGTTACCACCTAATGTGACTCAATGGTAATTGCATTTCCTAAATGTTCATTTTGCAAATAGTCACAATTAGGAAAATTGTTGTACATGTGGTTAATGATTCCAATTTAGAAATCCCTTTTTGCGATTTCCTATTTTGAGATTTCCAAAATGCAATTTCTACTAGGTAGGAACCTCATTTTGCAACCCCTCAGATGTCTTTTGTACATAGTGAAATAGCATTTTGCATTTCCCAATGGCCCCAAATTGCAATGCGCACTGTTAGGAAATACAAAATGCCTTCATACATATGACCCACAATGCCATATGTTTTGACCCAATCTGTATGTGCCCTTATACTCATATGATTACCTCTGTTTTGCTCACCTTAATCAATGAATGAATTCATTTTTTTATTTACTTACCTGGTTTTCGAGAATAAATTATTTTGTCGCTCTCTGAAATATGTGCTGGATGCTTGTAAGTGGATACAGTATTTATTACCAATCGTGGCTGGTGCTGTGTGTTTGCTCTCAAGATCAACCAGCATCCAGTGGGTACTGCCATTGTCTTGTTTTATGAAATGGTCCTCTCATCTGCAGTCAGTGCATTTGATAACTATTTTGCTGTTACCTTGAAATGAATTTGCCATTGAGGGCGGTGAGTGGCCAAAAATTGCATGGTGGTCTATTGCATAGAAGAAGAATTGTCTACTTTTAAAACGTTTTGTAGAAGTGCAATATATAATTTATGTATGATGTTTTGCATATCTACTTAGACATCAAGAGACTTTCTCCTCACAAGCCATAAGAGATTTTTTACCCATATCTGTTTTCCCATGACACCCAAAGAAAAACAAAATCAGAATCCTGCTTACTCTTGCTTGCTTTTTCCATTTGATGTTTTGTGAAGAGTTGAGGCTCACAAACCTAGACAGTACAGCACACTTTCCTCAGCGACCATAATTACCGTAATTCATGCATTTAATCCATGGGGACACTAGCTGCCGAAGAACAGATGACATTTGCTATTAAAATCAAGTGTTCACCAACAATTGTTCTTGATTCTGTATACCTTCACTGTAGAAGAAACAGATGCTATATCCTCCATGTTTTCAAAAACCTTGACCCAGGTTCAAGTACTGCTGTTCCCGCTTTCACCAAACCCCTTACATTGATGACTTCTCTCCAGTCCACTGTCAATTATGAATATTGTTGTGACGTTGCTGCAAATCTGGTGCAAACTACAAATACTTTGACAATCATGGCATGTATAGGAACTGCACTTGGAATGCTTTACAGCCTATTCCACTTATATATTACCCGCATACTAATGGGGCGAAGGAACTATCTCCATAACTGACAAAACTACTAATTGTTTGGCTCAGATTTCAATTTATGTCCAATATTGCAAATCCGGTTGGACTTGTCCCAAATCATGTCGAATAGCTAATCCAGCAGCAGCTGTAAGGGGATTATATGATGGCAATATAAAAGCTTGAAAGGATGGATTTAAAAAAAATACTAACTCGTTAATGCGTTTTGCTGGATTACAAAATCCCTTCACCACCTCAGTTGCACTAGTCAAAAACAGTTGAAGAAAATATATATTTCTCAAAATAATTACAGCGCGTGAACGTGTTTAAATATGTGAAAACACGTGTTTTTGAGAGATTGTTGGTCTTTTAATTTAACCCAAAAACAATTATACACTTATTGGTAATTACATTAAACGATTTTAAGATCCAGAAATAAAAAGCTATTAAAATAATAATCACAGAGCTGTATGAAAAGTCATTGGGACCATTACATCACCATTAAATGAAGAGAATCCCTCTACGTACAAATAAGGAAAACTGAAAAACACAACAAGAAGTAATGAAACTAAAGGTCTCGATAGGGCATTGCTTTCCAGATCTGTTACACTTGTGATGTGACTTCAGGAGTTAGTGAACAATGTTCATTGGGGATGGGAGTGCTGGCTTGTCTTTTCCACTGAGAATTGGAATAGTGCGTTTATATGTCACTGTGAAACATACCCATATTCATGAATAATTAACATAAACTTAGTCAAAATAATATTTTCAAGCAAGGCTACGATCTCCCAAATTCAATTCAGATGTTGATGATTTTAGATTACGATTTTAGAAGACACTAAAAGTCATCAACTGAAATTGATAAGATGGCCTTTCCATACCTCGTTCTGCGGATCTTTAAATTAGAGACATTTGTAATTCACTTGAGTTACAGCAGCAGGGCCAATTATTGTCCTTCCAAGAAAGTCACTTCAATGTACCCTCCTGCTTGAGTTTGTTTTAATTATATTTTAAACTGTGTTTATTGGCTTTTGTATGCCAACAGTAAACATTTGATTTCTGTCATGCGTTTTCCAGATAACAAGATTTACCCTGTAAGTGCTGATACCGATAATTCCAGTACCCCCTACTTTGAGTTAAAAGTGAGCCCAGAAATGTTTTATAGATCCTGAAAGTTGGTGGGGGTATCACGGCCTGACTAGATGTGATCTGTTACTCATAACTCTACTGAGAGGTAAATAAACGTATTGTACCTAGGGCCACTAGTTAGCAGGTCTAAAAATGGAGTCTCGCCTCGTTGACTGTAAAATCATTGACGGAGGAGGCTGTCAGGATCTTGGGAGGGAGGCAGGTAAGTGGAAGCTGGACCCTAGTAACATCTGTCACCTTGGTTGAACTGCTGAGGACTGCAGCATTAGGTCATAAAGGAGCACTGTTACAATAGTTACTGACCTCATCACTAGTGAGGAATTATTTTAACATTTTCACTTCATACTATTGTAAACCAAATGGGTACCGCCTGACTGGCACCATGGCAGGGTCTGGAAAATGAAGGTCTGTTTTCAGGCCTAGGGGCAATGGTTTTATGATATTCTTGTAAAATTAGAAAACTCCTCCTGAATAGGCTGGAGATGATAGACTATATTAAGCCTTCTCTTGTTGGTAAATAATGCAGAAGTGTAAAATAAGAACTCTAGCGACTTGACAGGGCCTCCAGAAAACAAAGTGTGAAGGGAGTAGTTCAGATTATGAAGAAAACCCAGTTAGTTACAGTTCATCCACTTATTCAACAATACCTATTCCACCTCTGGGAAATTACAAGTAATAGGAACTTTATGATTAAATATCCCTTACATGGAATGAATGTAGTGAGAAACTGCACAAACTAATTGCAAGAGCTTGAGTTTAGTATAATTCTTATGTCCAGTTCAATTTTTAGGTCTGGCCTTGAGACAGCATTAGCTGTTTCAGTAGATTAGTCTTATGTTTTCGGAAAAATACATATATATAGGTACGTATAGGAACTTCAGGTCAGCCCTCTGTATTCACTGTTTTGTTAAGTGTCATTCACATTTTGCTCCTGCCACCATAGCATGCAGCATGTGGCAATGGTCCTTCCTGCTTCGACCCTTGGCTCTCTTCACTGTGAGAGACGCATTTTACTCCTCCATATGTGCACATCTACCCAAAAAATAGTCGTCGTTTCGTACATTTTGTTTAAGAAGCTCCATCTTTTGATGTGGGCGTTTTTAATGATTACTTTTTTTAATTTTAATGTTTACTGCATATGATTGCAAAAAACGAAATTAAAAAAAACTTGCAGGCTTGCCAAGACGAAGTTCATTGGCTTTGGCAATGATGTTAATGTTAGTGCCACCTCCTTTAGTGCCATTAAGGCAAACGAGTAATTCCCTAAAACGGCAAGCTCTGAGCTTTTCTATACACATGGAAGCACATGTAAAATGTGATAAAACGAAAAGGATGATGTCGCTCTACCTGTTACACCTTTGCACATTCCAGCCTTGCACCAAATAGAAATTAGGGTTTGAGAGCCAGAACGTGTTCATAACGACTGCTTCAGTTTCAGAAGTAATTAAAGAAAATAAAACACATTTGAGAATCTATCTAGAATAACAAAGGTATCCTCACATCTATGTTGAACTCAGGTGTACAGAAACCTATATTTCTGCATTGTCAAGTCACGATTTGTATTTGTAAAATGTGGCTATAGACGATTAATTAATTTTCTCACAACTAATAGAGATCTCTTAATAATCCTACCAATCCTCATTCCTCCCCCTGAAGCCCCTCTCATGCACCCTGCTTGTAGAATAAATAGTTTTACACATTATATGCAGTCTGATTGTCAGAAAATCTGAAGCTCACCCCCCCAATCTTGCTTACCAAGCCGGATTTTCTCCATGGAATGGTTTTTGGCTGTTCCAGGTCTTAGATGTCCACCTAACTAAGCGATCTGCAATTTTGTCAGAAATTACAACTTTTCCCAGCTACATTACCTCAATTCTAACCTAGATAAAGTTTCCTGTTCCCCACAGAGGAAAAAGTTCAGCAAGTCCAATTGCACTTTGGCGATTTATGTATGCATGCATAAAGGTACATTTGCTACCTTTGCACATGCAAATGCTTTCAAAGTTGAGTAACTTGGAATTAACAGAAACATTTCTGAAGTACTCTTAGGAAATTGTGACTGTTGTACCTTGCTAGCAATACATCTGTGTTGGACTTGGACCTCTATGCAGGGTCACCCCATACTTTCTGCCTTCAACCCCTGCTTTTTTTTTTCTGTATTCATTTTTGTTGGCCTTAGGACTCTGTGCACTTTTACCATTGCTCGCCAGTGCTAAAGTGCTTCTACTTTCTCCCTAAGACATGGTAAAATTGTCCCTAGTAAGGTGGTATAGCATACAGCCAGGACATGTAAATTAAATCCTACTAGCGGGCCTGCAGCACTTATTGTGCAACCCTCTTATGTAGCCCGTTAAAACATGTGCTGGGTCTGCAATTGCAGCCTGAATGTAATTTTAAGCTGTCAATTTGACTTAACAGTATAACCCCTTTGTCAAGCCCTAAACATCCCTTCTATTGCATATAAGCCACTCCTGAAGTAGGCTCTAGATAGCCCACAGGGCAGAGTGCATAGCAATTAAAATGATCGTCTTGTATGTTTAAGTTTTACATGTCCTGGTAGTCAAAACTCTTAAATTTGTTTTTCACTACTGTGATTACTGGCTCTTCCGTTTGATAACATTAGGTTGCTAATGTTTGATTGGGACCAGGTAAACAATTCTTGTTTGATGCATGAGAAATTGTATTTAAAAATCCTTCTTAATGGTAAAGTTGGATTTTAAGTTATAATTTTGAAAATGTGAACTTTTAGAAAGTTAGAGTTCTCCTGCCCTAACTATTCGGTGACTGCAGCCTGTCACTGGGTCACTTGACTGGGTGTAGTTGGCAGTTGGACCTTGTTTATTCCTCCCAGACAGTCACAGAATAGCCTGATTGGCCCCTCTTTGGCAGGATGGGATGGCAGAGCAGGGCACAGTCCCACTTTCAAATAAATAGGCTATGCACTCCTGTCACACAAATAACTCATCACCCTGCATTGTTTATGCAGCCACGTTGGAGCCAGGGCAGAGGAGGCAGGAAACTTCAACTACTACTTGGAAGGAGGCACCAGGTATCATAATAGCACCCTCAGACCCACCCTTCAGTTCACTTTCTGGACCTGCAGAAGGACTCTCAGAGGCCTGCCTGCTGCTCTGGCCTGCTGATTACTTCAGAAGACTGCTTTGCTGCACCTAGAAGGACTGCTTTGCTGCCCAAAGCCTGCCTTGAACCCCAAGAGGCCTCTCCTGATGTTTGAGCCCTGTTCTACTGCTTAATCCAGGACTACCAGAGTGAGTCCAAGGGCTAGAAGGCTGGCCTCCTGATTGGAACCTTAAGGACAGAAAGGGCTCCAACCATCTTGATCCCGCACCTGCACCCAGCCTGCTTGCGTCCCAAATGACGCCCCTCCAGTCCTTAGACCTTTGTTGTTGTACAAAATGTGTCCAGCTAGCAAAAATCCAAAACCTGGGACTTACTAAATGTTTGGCTAAAAACTGCTCTGAGAACGGAGATAAGACTGAGACCAAACTGCTTGAAGACTGGGATCAACCTGGTTCTCTGTCCACCCAAGGTACATCACCGGCCGGCCTGATTTCATGGCAGCTCCCGCTACGTTCTTTTCCACAGAGCAAAACCTGTTTAATCATCATTCGCCCAAAGGGTATCCAGCCTTGTGGAACTCTTGTTGGCTACGCTCTCCAGCCTCTTCCTGGTATGGATTTTTGACTAAGTCCAAATAAGAAAATCGTCACTATGACTCTATCCACTGGCAGGGATTATGGCTGTGGCTTAAGAAGTGTTACACCCCACACAACCAACAACCCAATCCCTCACAGTCTGTAATTCTGTAAATCAATGGCAGCGAATTTCTGATTTTTGTTTGTGTCACAAGCATAGCTTTAGTACAGCTATTAGAGAAGTATCTTACATATACATTTGCCACCCGACAGGAAAAGTGTCCTCATACCATTAGTAAATGGGCTAATGATGGAAAATAACATTATAGACTGTACAGTGAGATACCATATTATGTTTATTTTTAAGCTAGACCAAGGTGGTCATTCTGACCTTGGCGGGCGGCGGAGCCCGCCTGCCAAAGTCCCGCCGTCAGGTTACCGTTCCGCGGTCAAAAGACCGCGGCGGTAATTCTGACTTTCCCGCTGGGCTGGCGGGCGGTCGCCTTTAGGCCGCCCGCCTTTAGGCCGCCCGCCAGCCCAGCGGGAAAGAGGCTTCCACGATGAAGCCGGCTCAGAATCGAGCCGGCGGAGTGGAAGCTGTGCGACGGGTGCAGTTGCACCCGTCGCGTATTTCACTGTCTGCGCAGCAGACAGTGAAATACATTTAGGGGCCCTCTTACGGGGGCCCCTGCAATGCCCATGCCAGTGGCATGGGCACTGCAGGGGCCCCCAGGGGCCCCGCGACCCCCCCTACCGCCATCCGGATCCCGGCGGTCAGACCGCCGGGATCTGGATGGCGGTAGGGGGGGTCGGAATCCCCTCGGCGGCGCAGCAAGCTGCGCCGCCTTGGAGGATTCAATGGGGCGGCGGTACACTGGCGGGAGCCCGCCAGTGGTGCCGGTCCGACCGCGGCTTTACCGCCGCGGTCGGAATCCCCATTGGAGCACCGCCGGCCTGTCGGCGGTGCTCCCGCGGTCCTCCGCCCTGGCGGTCTTTGACCGCCAGGGTCAGAATGACCGCCCAAGTCTCCTCTTTAATTAACAAGTGTGATGTGATGTATGTCTGTGTGGAGGGATGACTCCATGGAGGGATGAATGAGCGGAAACAAACAATATTTGCAAACTGCTACCTTGGTCTCACAGTGGAAAAAGGCATTATTTTGAACTAACCTCAAAACCTTTTTATGTGTGTTATAGTGATGTTGATGTTGCGCATTAGATTATTAGTAACACCTTGGTATCTAGGGTGGGGTGAACTAAGCCTGCAATACCTGCTGCTAACCCCTAACTAAATATATTACTGGAGTTGTATGCCTCTTTTTGCCTGCTCACCCCATTTGTTTGACTAATGCTGCTGTTTTTTACTTGGTGCACATGGAGTATTTAACTTACATATATGTCCCTAGAATATGGTACAACGTGTACACAGGGCCTGTAAGATAAATGTCATGAGTGGACTGAAGCACACAGAGTGATGGAATAAAACATGAATGCATGCTTACCACTTTAGCCTGTCTGTGCAGCTTCAAAACTCTCAATTTGACCCATCTAAATAACCTGTATTGACAGGCTTAAACCCCCCTTTTAAATGTTAATAAAGTGCCCCTAGGCAGGCCTAAAATTCACATAAGGCAGGATGGATAATACTTAAAAGTATGACATAAAAAAGATGATGTTAAGCATGTCCTTACAGTGAACCTGCTTTAAAAGCCATTTTCACTGTTGTTGGGTTAGTTATTCTATAGGGAAGCTTTGGGAAGTAACATTAAAATTAAATAAAGTTATGTCTGCTGAGGAAACAGCTACAAAGCTCATTCAGTTTTTTAAAATTATTTATTAGACGCCCCAATTCATTAGTGAAGTCTGATTTGTTATAAATACTTTGCGACAGTACCTTTAAAAAGGCACCTTTTGCCTGCATAAAGCCCCTAGAACTCATGTGCGTGAGCTTCCAGCTGTCACCCAGGAGCTAAACAGCACCTTGATGAGGTGTGAACTTGCTTCCAGAGCTGATACAAAGGCATTAGGTGTAGGGAGGTGTTCTGTTGTTCTCACAGGATGACCATCTGATTAATTTCAAAGAGGCCTACACGGTCACATACAGATGTAGCTAACACTGGGGCCCAACCCTTCTTTTGTCCTTCTAGTCATCCAAGTACCATTCCAAGTGTTAGGAGAGCTTCCACCAGAATCTGTTTTGAGTGACCTCAGAGGAGGGGTTGTTCATTTCCCTGGCCGCACCTCGGGTGTTGGCTCTGCACAAAAGAAGAAAAGTTCTGCTACGTTGGATTTAGGTAGAGAGGGGTACTGTGGGCCAGCTTGCAATAAGGCACACAGGAACTGCTGCAAAATAGGGTAGGGATACCCCCGGGAACCTTTTCTCTATTTAAATAGGGTGGGGCCAGACGTCACCACTGCCCACAGGCATAACTGTGGCACCCCTGGGCACTTTCTTCTGATTACTGCTGGACCTGTGGAAGATAGAAGAAGGGATGGACCTACTGTTGAGATTGTGTGCAGGCCTGGAAGTGTGCAAATGTGCCCCTACTTCTACCCAGGAAAAAGTAGTGCACTCCAGTGGTCAGTTTGATTACCTCCTGTTAAGCTACAGGGCCACAACAAGCCGCTAGAAGCACTTTTTATGTAGAGCCAAGCTAACCTGTTTCAACTGGACCTGTCCTCAACCCTTCACGTGGCTTCTGCTTGAATGAGTCTTGACCCCTAAGATACAAACAGGAGCTTGTGTATAATTGTGCAGCAGGTTTTTTTAAAAGATCGATTGATATTCCCAATCAAAAAAAGAATATACTAGAACTTGCCACTTTTTCTGTGCCAGAAATATTTTTTCACAGCGTAGGTGAATTCTTATCCCCACCTAAGATATTTGAAGATTTTTCTGAAATCTGGTGGATTGAGTGACTAAATGTGGTCGAAAGGTTAAAAAACAAACAATGGGTAAGGCATGTGCAAAGGACTAGACAGATATCTCTGTGCACATTTAGGGCCCTAGTAGTTAGGCGAATGCAGTTAATTCATGCTTTCATATGTTAGCTTCATTTTGCTTGAGTAGTAGTTGTTAGGTGCTTCCACATATGATTTTTCTGGGTGTGGAAGAACCTGACAAGATTATTTTGGCTGGTTAAACAAGCCAAAAAGGCACATGAGACTTTGGCTCTAACAGAGTGAAAAAGTCTTCATTCTCTTACTCACCCCCACTACACATACAGGCCCCCCCGCATACATTTATCACCGTCTCCGAGCCCCATGTACTGGCTAAACCCATATGGGCTTCACAGCTTGAAAAAGTGGCTTTATGCTGTAATTCCTCATTCCATGGGTTTTAACCCTTAATTGCATGTACTGTGCAGATTTGCCATATTGTAACAGGGAATTTGAATATTAATTTGCTGGGTGGTCCATCTTCCCCAGTACTGAGAAACTCATAATTAAGATCTTAGTTTCCCAAGCAATAATATATATATACATTTACAGAATAGTGTGGATCGCCCATTTTTTTTGGACACTGATGTGGGAAATTGTTTGAGGTCTCATTTGCAGACTGTGGGGCAACTGTATGTACAGTACTCTGCTCTCCTAGAAATATCTGCAACAATGGTATGGGAAATCTGCTGGAACTTTATTGTGATATCTAACAACGTAGAGCTAATTTGTGAGGTACATATACCATCCAGTCTTGAATTTCTTTCCTTCTAAAAGGTCAAGAGGCCATATATGCACTTACAACTATCACATTTTCATAAGAAATCATGTCGGTGGATCTCAGCATAGCCTTGATATATGGCAATGTGAGTTTGAGGGGGAACATCTAAAAAATCAAATGTAAAAAGAAAATCATTTTTATGACATTTTTATTGGTATGATTTTTTTAGATCAGCAGTGGCACGTTGGGTTGCTGTAAAACAAATTACATTGACTGGATGATACAATATCAAGATTGTTAATATTGGCCTCCTTTGCGTCGATCTACTACTATTTTGTAACCTAAATATATATTTACTATTCTTAACGCTACCCATACTTACTTTGAGAGGTAAGTATAAGTGTAATCGGGAATAGTAAATATACACTTACCTTACATCATAGCTCTAAGTCAACGTATTGGGAGCAAAATTATTGCCATGTAATATATTGCATGGGAAACAGTGACTTTCATCAAATGACATCATGGTCTTCAAAATATTGCATACAATACAAGTCAGAAAATGTTTCAAACTCATATTGATCGTTTGCACTGGCACTTGGGAATATCGTCTTTCGGATGTTGTGACTGTATCAAACTTTGAAAAATAGGTTTGAAATTTGGGTTGTGATCATTTTCTCTGCTGGAAACTGAACTGGTTATTGCTATATGTCTAATTACTTGAAAGGTTAAGGCTATTTTTAATTGACCTTAAATGTAGGGCTGGTGTAGCAAATATCTGGAAACTTATATGCTCAGCATTTTCAATATTGGTGCGATAGCATCTACTAATGCATTTATAGGCCAATTATAAATTATGTGAGTTGCTTGAGGCAACAAAGAGTTTTTCTTTGCGTACTACATGTTCCTGAATTGTTATTAACTGTCATTCATATGAAATTCAAATTTTTAAGGGTTTCTCCTTTAGTGGAAACAAGCAAATGTATACAGATGAGGGGGAACCCCTACGCCATCACTCCTTGCCACTCTCTCGTTAATATTTGGTGACTTTCCTGCACAACTACTACAGTTGATGCAGGTTTGTAATCCATTTATACATCTGTTAACAAGAATTCATCAGTGATGATACAGGTACAAAGGAATAAAACATGTTTTACCACATTATGACGTGTACGTACGAAAAAGTTATATTATTTTTTGTTTTCTGAAAATCACCTAATTTATTTGATGCAGATATCGTAAGACTATTTGTTAGGCTATTTGTTGACAGTAGGAAATGTAGGAACAGTACTTAAGATACACACTGAGATTCAATATGTTTTTAAAGATTCGCTACAGTGAGTGTGTGAATATACCTCCTTCCATTATCCAGACATCTGAAGGTCACAAAGAGCGAGACCGTAAGGATGCGCAAAGATTTGTATTCTGCCTTCCTATGTGCCTTTATGGTACAACGGAGAGTCAGTTGGCGCCTTGTATTAATTTAAACCTTTGGATCTCTGCTACTGTTGCTATTAATAAGAGTGCCTTTTATGTAAGAGAAGGACACCTACTTTCAAATCTGATCTGTAGGACAATTAATTCTCATGTCCATTCAAGTTATACCTTCATTGTACTTCAGTCTCTCAAGAAAGCAGTATCACATGAGCCTGTTTCTATCTAACACACATCACACGGGGTCCGTTGGATCTTAGTGTCATTTCAGCCAATCAAAGGGAGTGGTGGTTAAATCAGTCCGCATACAATAGGACTGGTGTATAATGCTTAAATTGCTACAGCCTGCGACGTGCACACAATTTCGAAATGTAGGCTAATGTAAATGCTACTTTGCAGGCTGCTCCATTAAGGCAGTACCAGTGCAACACTGCACTGTTTACAAAGCCAAATCATTAGTATTGTTCCTGAGAGTGAATCCCGACTTCTTGTGAAAATGTTAGTCTTACACAATAAACAGTAGACGTTGTTCAGAAGTTTTAAAAACATTTGGACTGTTTATTAAAACATCTAAACTGTTTTTTTCGAAGTGTAATAAATAGTCTTTGATTTTGTAAAGCTTTAAACAATGAATTTCAACTGTTTTTCAAAACTCCTAAATATTTTCTATATCCTTTTAAACCATTAACATTTTCGGTAAAACAACAATACAATATCTATATCTAACACTTTAATAAAGCAACGGCGAATTTAAAACGCATCGAATACAAATGTTACAATTTTCAGCAAGCAAACTCGAGTTTATAACACTACAGTATGATATAATGTTTATTTGAAGTTGACCTGCTATTTAGAACTTGAAAAGAAGCATGTCCACTTAAAAAAAAATCTAGCTGTTGTATAGGAGATCTAAAGAAATTAAAATAGCATTTTAAAATGTCAGTAAAGTATTTTCAAATAGTAAAAGACGTGCAATTTTTACCTAAAGATCTATAGCACTTAAATAGGGGCCAATGAAACTTCTTTGCCTAGGGAAAAGTTACCATTGAATAATCCTCCCTGCTGTAAGCATATTTTTCATGAAATGTATTTTTTCCATGAGACAGGATAAGCTGATGGATGTCATTTTTTATTGTAAGATCCAGGAGAATATTCAGAGATAACGAAAAAGTGAGAGATAGAAATGCTTGAGCTATCGCTTCCTAAGTAACATTTATTTATTCATGTCGGTGTTGCTTGTGTTCATATTCAGACTCTTTGTGACGAAGCAAGATACGCTGGACTGGGACTATTGGTCTGGGACCAGATTGTCTATTTCTCAGGGGCAGATCCAAATTCCTGCACTGTTGTTGCAGAGTGACATTTTTGGAGGTGGCTAAGCAATGACCAATATGTGGTAATTTAAAGCATATCTGTGAAGCCATGTGCATGTAATTAGATTTATACTCTTTTTTGTATGCAGCATTAAATATTGTAGTTTTATTGTGTTCTTTTATTTATGGGAACATATGCTATGTGAAACGATTACATTTATTAGTGTGTTTTAGAAAATTTAATGAACTAAACAAATACACTGGATACTGTTTACTTGGAGTATTATATTTCTGTCCCTCTTTGTGAACAAAAAAGAAACACCTTTTGAAGAACATTTCTCTTGCTATACTGGTTGCTCTGTGTGACAAGGGCAATATAGTTTGTCCTGACTGACATGGGCAATGCAGTGTAATCTGTCCCCACTCCCACTCCTCATGCAGGACACAGGAGTTTAGAGGAGTAGCATGTGCTAGGCATTCTCCAAGCATCTCCTTGACAGCTATAAGTGGGTATTGAAACGTGTGGGCAGTGTTGCAGGTCGTGCACTCCCTAAGTGCCTGGGTTGTTTGATAGTCTCAGCTGAGAGAGACTGCAAGTATCTAGTGAAGGTGGAAAGATGACTATCCCTAGTCCACTTCAATATTTCTACTACAACAGGCCATCAAAGTATCCCCTATAAGAAATCTCAGTCCCTATGAATGGAGAGGTGCAATGCTCTCCTATATTTTCTTTTTGAAAAAGCAGTTCTATGGTGTGGCATCAGTACCTTGAGGCAGAAACAGTAGTCAAAGTCCGTGGTTGTCACTCCAGAACCATAAGTTCATGTGGCCTACTGGGAGAGTCATGCATAAGGCAAAGGGATTCAGGTAAATGATTTTGGAGTGACAAAAGGAGCTTAGCTATCTATAAAAAGAAACCCAAAAATATTCCCACTTGTAAATTTCTACAAATACGAACTAAAACATATTTACTCACATGCTAACATAAAATCAATTTGCAAAACATACTTTGTTAAGCTGATTTAGGATATATATTGCAAATTTGTTAGGAAATCTGGATCTATGATACATTACACCCCATAGGAAATAAACCAATTTTGGATATAACTCGTTTATGTACAGAAAGCCAATTAAGTTGAAAAAAAAAAAAACACTCTCAAATTTCCTTAAATTCAATATTACCATGGCATTTTGGATTGACTGAAGCTTGCCTATATTTTTCCAGGAAAGGCCAAGGTTTATTGAGTTCTAAAAATCAATTTGTTGTTCGTATGACGGCATTGGCCACAGTGATTATTTGGGAAAAGAAATTAATATGTGCCAGCTCACTCTTATTCTTTGCACACAAAACGAAAATGAAAGCATCTTTACCCCTGGCCTTCCAACCTATTATGCTGCATATGTGACAGGTAGTTGAATAGGATGATCAATCATTTTATGGATACAGATGGAACTCTTTTTTGCGGTCACTGATATCACTTATGGTGATGTGCTTTGGGGAAAGTGCATCACCAAGACACATTTGCCACTAAAAACACTTAGGTGATGGGAAAAGGCATTGCCTTTGACTCATTGAAACGAATGCCATTTTAAGATGATGGGTGGTGTGGCAAATCTCTAACAATGGGTCAAGGGCAATAGGTGACAAAAAGTGATCCTCCTCCACGCTGTCCATCATTATATACCACCATCAAGGTCATGGGAAATAAGGTTGAATCTGTCTGACAATGTCAATCTGAGGGTTTACTCCTTCTTTTCTTCTCTGTTCATTAATTGTAGTTCTTTATTATTTTTAGTTTTCTACAGCTGGACATTGCTGGCTAACAATGGAAGCCCATAATCTAGAGGCCTTCATTTTTCCCCAAAAGACACCAATCTGAACTCTAATAGGACCCCTTGCTTATTTGACTGTCTCTTGAGCACATTGTTTAATTAGAATAGCCAAAACACAGGCTGTAGTACATTTGATCCTGCATGGTTATTACACTGTATCCTATAGTCATAGTGATCAGCAGGCCAAACAACACAGATTTAGGGCTATTTCAGAGCCAAAAAAACCCTAGCTTTATGTGTTAAGCATGCAGTGCAAATACTGATTTCTTACCTTCAATGTCGTTCTTTACTTTGGGCGGTCATGTAGTGAAAGGAAGGTGATGGGTCATTAATTATATCTAGGATGGGCAAAGTGTTACTGTGCCAGAAGTAAGTGGAAATATGTGCTTTGTACAAGTAGCCATGTCTGGCAGGAGTGGCTAGCAGGCATAAAGGATCTATAGCTTGGGTAAACCCTGCTGGCAATGCTGTAGGCTACATGGGTACATTTGTATATCAGACCAAGCTGTTAGTTGTAAGAACAGCATGTTCACACTTTTAAGTTACCGCTGGATGACTGCACTGCATTAACAGAGGGAATTATCACCTGGGCATGGCACAGCTCTTTGACTGAGAAGAAAGCCGTTCACTGTTTTTTCAGGAGATGGAGGTTCCCTGCTTCCTTTCAGATATGTTTATTTGCGACACATATATTTTAAAGACGTCAGTGGCTGATGGAATTGCTAACTTGTGATTTTAAAAGGGTATTTAATTCTTCCTATCCTTAGGAAAGCCATGTTAAATTAATAAGACCAGCTCACTTTTTGGCATGGTTTCTGGTCCGATATGTTGGGCCATGATGTTTGATTTGCAGGTTATGCTCCAGCTACATCAGGTATTTCAGAACAAAAGTCTTCTCAGCCCCTACCAGTCACTTTTATGCCTGACAGAGGTACTGAATCGGTCATTGTCAATTTTTGGTGATCACTCTTAGGAAGTTGATGATATAAACACCATCCTGCTCATGCAAGCGACATGTGTGCAGCATTTGACATGGTTCAACATAAAATACCTATTGTGTACCTCGCTGGCTTTGGAGTCATGAGCATAATTTTGGACATGGTTAAATCTTCCTTTGACAACTATTCATCAGTACTTGATTATTACCTTTAGGCCTTGCATCAAACAATGTTAGTCCTGAGTACCTCATGGCCATGCCTTTTGCACTCGGTTCTTTAACATATATCTAAACCCACTGGTTCTGCTCAACAGCTCACAAGACCTCTCAACATACAAATATGCCATCAGTACCTAACACATTGTCTATCTGTCACTTCCCTCTGTCAACAATTAAAGAATTCTGAGGAAATATATCTGGCTTAAATGGCCAACACTAGATAATTCCATCAGTTCCTGACATATCCACAGTGTTTGTGGTAGGCTATGGAATTAGAGCTTATATTGGTCTACCAAACACAATCATGTACCTGCTGCCTGCAGAGGCTGTAGCATATAGCAGCACAAGAGAACATATATTCATAGTGGGGACAGCCTTTACCTTCTGAACTTGATCGCTTTATTGGTTCTTAGTTCCTCAATGAGGGAATTTGAAGCTTTTCTTTATGGTGCATGAAGTGCCCTGCAGCAAAGGGACTGTGTTCATTATGGTGGAGAAAATAATTAATCAGAATAGCACAAGAGCTCTCCATTCCTCACCAAAATTGCTGGTAAATTTGTCAAATATCAACAAATATTGAGCAGGCACCAACCAGTTCCTTCACCACTTTGGTTCCTGACATAATATTACATATACAAATGTTGTTAATACTCACTATGAGTTTTGTGTCCGATATTCTTCTCACTGATTAGTCAGTTTGTACAGAACAAGCGTCCCGTGCCAGAAGTCCAAACATGTAAAATCCCTAAAATTAAGAATTCTATGTCCTTTACTCGATGCTATGAATCCCTTTAAAAGAGAGAGAGAGAATTTCTAGCCAGTCAGGCGATATTGTGGGAAATAAGCAAATAGTACGTAGAATTCTGGACTGAAAGCGGGCATTCAACCCTGCTGCTCTAAGCAGTTCTCTTCCACCTCCAACTTATGTCATTTATTTATTGACATTGATGTTATAGTATCAAAGTATCAAATAACTTAATTTCGGCCACCACGGCCATAAAAATGCAAGTGTGAGTAAAAATACATAATAAATTAATAAAACAGACATGTAGAATATCATGGTTCATTCAATAAAAAAGTAAAAATGTCAGACTCATACAAGATACAATATAAAATGCACAAACGAACACGAAGTAAAACTAATATACAAGGTAACAGACAGAGCTGTGGCACAAAATCAAGCATAATAGTGAGAGGGGGAAAGCACCTTCCTACGAAGAAACCACATGGTACACAGAAACTTGGCTACAAGAACAGCATTAAGTTAAGCTATGGTCTGTTCTCAGAATGCTGGGAGCAGCAGAGTGTCTGTGCACACCCAAAAGCCTGCAAGTGAGTGCCAACCAGGTTCTGCGTGGACGGACTGACGCCGGACAGACGAGGAGGACATGGGAGAGGTTCTCTGCTGAGAGGTTGAAGGAAGGACAAGCATCGGGTCCCTCGCAAGTCGATTTTGAGGTAAATGCTCTCAGCGGGAGAGCACCCACTGAAAACTGAAGTATAATTTCTTGTCCATTGTAACGGTCACCTGATCCCAAAATGACTCATACCACAAAAAATTGTATATGTATATTCTGCTGAAGACCTGGCTTTTCAATTAAACAACCTAACCTTCCATAGGCACACACCCACCTGCAAAGTGCCAGGATATGCTTGAGGATGATAGTGCACGTTACAAATGAACATAACATTATTTAGATATTTATATATATATATATATACATATATATATATATATATATTTCTTCAACAGATGGACAGATAGCCATCTGACGGCTGCACCGATCCCATCAAGTATCTTCCAAATCTCGAAATCGATTAAATCCAATGCGCTCGTATTTAGTTCATGAATTTATTTTCTTATATAGGTAACACAGAGTCCTGAGTGTGATGTCTGTCAACGCGTTTCGGCAAAACGCCTTCTACTGGACAGTTTGGCTGCTCAGCCAACATCATTTACATACAAATTTTAAGTCCTTCATTTATTTCCATAACACTTTAGTGTACTAAAAAAACGGCGGCCATTTTGAAGCATGCAATGATCATTATTTAAATACAACACTTAATAAAAGAATGAACCTACATTAATGCTAATACTTTCAGAAAAAATTAGAATTAAAAAGTCATAAATATCAAATATAATAGAGAAAAGGCAATAGCTTCCAATAATTCATAATGTTCGGTCATATAAAGACATTACTCAAATGACAGGAAAAGTAACAATATAAATATAAACGAAGGAACTGTAGTATCATATTTTTACATTTTTAAATATTTCGGTTGTCATTCGTTATATATAAATATAATTATTAATAACTAATTAATATCCTGTATTAAAATTCTATTTGACTATATTGTAGTGCTTGAGTATATATCTAATGCCTATATAATCAAATCTGATTCATCTCTATCCTTATCTGTATAGCAGGTAATTCTATAGACACATGTAGATAGGTTGTATTCAAGTAAGGCCTCAGCATAAGGTGCAAAGTGCTAAAAATCTATACTAATAATAAGTGCAAAAAAGCATATAAAGTGCATCAAAGTGTTACAAAACTCCAATTAAAACAACCAATTCTATTGATTTCTTGGTCCCATATCATATTCCATATATATATATGTATCTCTATATGTGATATTACCTATTCTACATTTACCAAGTTACAGGGAAGTGAAATTAAACAATCATCATCAATAGCACAGTACAGATCTATATAATCATTCATAAGACCTAATGACACCTAAATTTCATCAAACTATAGTGTGAACTCAGAATAAGGAAAATTACTCAGTCATATCCACTTTACAAATTCTATCATGGCATGTTCATATGAGTTAATTATGATCTTCTCACCCATCCTTAAAAAGAGAATGTAAATAAAATACTGCTAAAATAGCACTACTATTTTTAGAATTAGAAAGCATAGGGAGTCTCTTTCTAAAATGAGAATAAAAGCAGTAAACGGTATATTATCATCTAAGATGGACATAGAGCTCAGCATCAAGATTGTGCCCCAAAGGGGATTCGGAACCCAATAGTAAAATCATTTTGGATTCCATTTGTCTGAGCTCAAGCGTTCTGTTGCCAGCTCTGGGATTGTTTTTGATATGTTTGATGCCATAAAAGGATAAGATACTACATTCTCCTTTATGTGCCTCACAGAAATGTTTGGCCAAAGGATAGGTTTTATCATGATTTTTTATGGCTCTGAAGTGTTGCAAGAACCTGACTTTTAACTTGTGAATGGTACTTCCAATGTATTTTTTATGACATCCACATTCAATTACATAAATCACAAATTCAGTGTCACATGTGATTCGATCCTTGATCTGGCACTGACGACCATCAAAAGTTTGGTATTTGTATGTATTTTGAGCGTACTTACAGGCCTTGCAATGGCCACATTTCCAAAATCCCAAACTTTTTTGGCTCAACCAAGATGTGTTGGTTTTTGCTGAAAAATAGCTTCTAGTTAGATAATCTCCCAAGGAACGTGCTTTGCGAAATGTTATGGACGGATGAGTTTCTATGTGATCATTGATAATAGGATCGTTCTGTAAAACGTGCCAATTTTTTTGGAGTATAGTTCTTAGTGAGTCATGTTGTTGGTTATACTGAAAGAATACTCTAGGTGCTGAGTGTTGGGAATCATTGCTGGTCACTGTGTTATTAAAAAGTAACTCATCTCTACTTTTATTCCTTACTCTGTATAGTGCATCACTTAAATTTTTTGGAGGATAACCTCTACTTCGAAACCTGTCCACCATTGCCTTGGATTCCAAGTCATATTGGTTCTCATCAGAGCATATTCTGCGAGCCCGCAGTAGCTGGCTGTATGGTATGCTCCATTTAAGTGCATGAGGATGCCCACTATTAGCATGTAATATGGAATTACAGGCCGTGGGCTTTCGATATATAGTTGTCTCAAGATGATTTTTTTCTACTTTTAGTTGGACATCTAAAAAGGAGATAGTATCTCTACTAAAGATAGCATCTAAATAGATGTTAAATTGGTTGTTATTTAGTACATTTATGTATTCCAACAACAGTTGTTCTGTGCCGTCCCAAATAATAAACAAATCATCGATATATCGCACCCACAGTATCACTCTATCCATATAGATGTTGTTACTTTCTGACCATGCCACCTCCTTCTCCCACCAGCCCATATATAAATTGGCATAGGTGGGAGCAAAGGATGCCCCCATAGCTGTCCCTTGTTTTTGTAAAAAGCTTTCATTATCAAAAAGGAACAGATTATGTGTAAGGCAGAATTGTAGCATCGATAGGAGCATATTAGTATGCTCCAGGAATTCAATGGATCGTGTTTGTAGAAAGTACCTACAGGCCTGTAATCCATATTGATGTTTAATGGATGTATATAAAGATGCTACATCCATGGTGACCAGCAAGTAGTCTTTATGCCATGGGATGTCATGTATCTTGGCCAAAAAATCATTGGTGTCACGAAGGTATGAAGGTAGTTCTGTGACAAAGGTACATAAGAACAGGTCCAAATATCGTGAGGTGTTCTCGAGTAATGATTGATTCATACTGACTATTGGTCTACCTGGAGGATGGGTTTTGTTCTTATGAATTTTAGGTAGGAAGTAAATACATGGAATTTTGGGATGGTCAATTTTCAAATACATAAACTCATCATAATCCATCAATTGCTTAGTATACCATTCATTTAGCATATCATGATATGTCCCTTGGTATTGGGGTAAGGGGTTGATCTTTAATTTCTCGTAGTGCTCTCTGTTCATCAATTGCCGATACGCTTCTTTAGTGTAATCAGTTGTGTCCATGACAACAATGTTGCCACCCTTGTCTGAGGGCTTAATGACAATAGAAGAGTTCGACCTCAGTGTATTTAACTCCTGCCAATCTTGTTGCGTAAAGTTAGATCTCGTCTTTCTCGATGTCTTCAAAGAGCCCTTACTACGAAATTTGTCGATGTCATTAATCACTAACTCATGAAATATGTCTATCAAATTGCCACTGGGTAGTGGGGGATTAAATCTGCTCAACAATTTTAGATTACTTTTATCATGAAGGTTAGTTATAAATCCCATCTGGTTAAGCATATCTGTACTCTTGTTTGTATCATCGTGTATGGAACATCTAGCTTCATTGCTGTCATGATCTAACTCATTGATAGCTATCAATTCTGAGCTATCAGCAATATTGAATCCAGAGAGTCCAGCCCTCTGGTTGACGTTGTCTGCCATTCGATTTATATCTTTGTTTGAGAAATGCTTGATGAGACGTAGTTTGCGAACAAATTTGTACAGTTCAATACGGGTGTTAACATAGTCCCATTGAATATTAGGGCAAAAGCTTAATCCTAAATCAAGTATACAAAGCTGATTGTCTGTCAAGGTACTGTGAGAAATGTTCACCACAGTGCTCAAGTGATTCAATTTATTGACTGATCCGGGATTAAGTTCTAATTTGATTGTTGGTTGCTTCTTCTTCTTGCCCCGCCTCGTCTTCCGCTTCCTCGGCCACGCCTGCGATTTTGCCCAGGAGGTGGCGTGACCATTTGCATGAGGCGCATTTCCCCCTGAAAATCTAGCTTATTACGTGGTATCTCGTCAGCAGAGGACTCTATTTCTGAACTGTCATCTGCAGATATCTGTTGTACAGCACAATCAGCCCCACTCTTGGACATATCTTTGGTTCTTGCAGTATCATATTTTCGAGCAAATGTATAGATTCTTCCATGCTCATAATCCATCTTGTCTCTGTTGAATTTATGTGCTTTACGTGATTTAATTTCTTCTTCCTTGTATTTGATCCGTTCTTCCATTTTCGCTAACTGATTAGAAATTTCTTGTTGGTTGGGCATCTTTTCTAATTCTTTTATAAGTTGTTCAATTTTAATGATTTGTTCCTCCATGCGTCTCTTGGCTTGAGTGATTAGGGTTCCCATGAGTTTGGTTGAGCAGTCTGCTGTTTGCATTCTCCATTCCTCCAATAAATCTGAGTCCATATCTCCTAAGGTGGGTAAGATTAAAATACGTAGACCTCTAGGTATTCTACCACTTTCGATGTATTTAGTTAATGAGGTCATTTCCCACCATTTTTTAAGTTCAGAAATACGTGCTTTTTCTAATTGATGTATAATATTGGAGGTAGTTTGTATCTGAACCCCCATGGGTCCACTGCTAATTTTCGAGTTGTCAAACAGCTCGGCTGCTGCTTGTTCCCACAATTTTCTCCGTTCAGCCATTTTGCATAGGGTTTAACAATGTCTTGTTACTGTTCAAATGTCAGATTTCTAACTCCTAACAGAGAAAACGAAAAATGTAGAATAGAAGGATATGGACAAAAATTCTATAAAACAGGACTCTGTGTAGATATAGACCTATCAACAGCTAAATACTGTGTAGTTTGTGGATTGTTTCAGATTATGAATTAATCTGTTTCTGTAGGACAGGAAAGCCGTGTGTCAAACGTCAAAGTAAATTCTTTCCTGCCGTTAGTTTTCCGTTTATTTTCCGGGCCGTGTGCCAATTATTCATACGAATGAAGAAACGCTGATATCAAGCCTGTCAAACTGCTCGGAGGACCGCGTTCATTACCCCGCGGGCGTTCTCCAACCCCCCGGGGAAAGGTAACAATCCTACCGTGTAAGTCCGGCTGCGTTTTCCTTCGATTGTCGAAGGCACGGTGCTGCGTGAGAGACAATATCCAAGTTCCTCCAGTAGTACAACCACGCGCACTCAACCGGCGTGCCAGCCGTCTCGCGTACCGGAGACCACGTTTAAAATATTTCTTCAACAGATGGACAGATAGCCATCTGACGGCTGCACCATCCCATCAAATATCTTCCAAATCTCGAAATCGATTAAATCCAATGCGCTCGTATTTAGTTCATGAATTTATTTTCTTATATAGGTAACACAGAGTCCTGAGTGTGATGTCTGTCAACGCGTTTCGGCAAAACGCCTTCTACTGGACAGTTTGGCTGCTCAGCCAACATCATTTACATACAAATTTTAAGTCCTTCATTTATTTCCATAACACTTTAGTGTACTAAAAAAACGGCGGCCATTTTGAAGCATGCAATGATCATTATTTAAATACAACACTTAATAAAAGAATGAACCTACATTAATGCTAATACTTTCAGAAAAAATTAGAATTAAAAAGTCATAAATATCAAATATAATAGAGAAAAGGCAATAGCTTCCAATAATTCATAATGTTCGGTCATATAAAGACATTACTCAAATGACAGGAAAAGTAACAATATAAATATAAACGAAGGAACTGTAGTATCATATTTTTAAATTTTTTAATATTTCGGTTGTCATTCGTTATATATAAATATAATTATTAATAACTAATTAATATCCTGTATTAAAATTCTATTTGACTATATTGTAGTGCTTGAGTATATATCTAATGCCTATATAATCAAATCTGATTCATCTCTATCCTTATCTGTATAGCAAGTAATTCTATAGACACATGTAGATAGGTTGTATTCAAGTAAGGCCTCAGCATAAGGTGCAAAGTGCTAAATATCTATACTAATAATAAGTGCAAAAAAGCATATAAAGTGCATCAAAGTGTTACAAAACTCCAATTAAAACAACCAATTCTATTGATTTCTTGGTCCCATATCATATTCCATATATATATATGTATCTCTATATGTGATATTACCTATTCTACATTTACCAAGTTACAGGGAAGTGAAATTAAACAATCATCATCAATAGCACAGTACAGATCTATATAATCATTCATAAGACCTAATGACACCTAAATTTCATCAAACTATAGTGTGAACTCAGAATAAGGAAAATTACTCAGTCATATCCACTTTACAAATTCTATCATCGCATGTTCATATGAGTTAATCATGATCTTCTCACCCATCCTTAAAAAGAGAATGTAAATAAAATACTGCTAAAATAGCACTACTATTTTTAGAATTAGAAAGCATAGGGAGTCTCTTTCTAAAATGAGAATAAAAGCAGTAAACGGTATATTATCATCTAAGATGGACATAGAGCTCAGCATCAAGATTGTGCCCCAAAGGGGATTCGGAACCCAATAGTAAAATCATTTTGGATTCCATTTGTCTGAGCTCAAGCGTTCTGTTGCCAGCTCTGGGATTGTTTTTGATATGTTTGATGCCATAAAAGGATAAGGTACTACATTCTCCTTTATGTGCCTCCCAGAAATGTTTGGCCACAGGATAGGTTTTATCATGATTTTTTATGGCTCTGAAGTGTTGCAAGAACCTGACTTTTAACTTGTGAATGGTACTTCCAATGTATTTTTTATGACATCCACATTCAATTACATAAATCACAAATTCAGTGTCACATGTGATTCGATCCTTGATCTGGCACTGACGACCATCAAAAGTTTGGTATTTGTATGTATTTTGAGCGTACTTACAGGCCTTGCAATGGCCACATTTCCAAAATCCCAAACTTTTTTGGCTCAACCAAGATGTGTTGGTTTTTGCTGAAAAATAGCTTCTAGTTAGATAATCTCCCAAGGAACGTGCTTTTCGAAATGTTATGGACGGATGAGTTTCTATGTGATCATTGATAATAGGATCGTTCTGTAAAACGTGCCAATTTTTTTGGAGTATAGTTCTTAGTGAGTCATGTTGTTGGTTATACTGAAAGAATACTCTAGGTGCTGAGTGTTGGGAATCATTGCTGGTCACTGTGTTATTAAAAAGTAACTCATCTCTACTTTTATTCCTTACTCTGTATAGTGCATCACTTAAAATTTTTGGAGGATAACCTCTACTTCGAAACCTGTCCACCATTGCCTTGGATTCCAAGTCATATTGGTTCTCATCAGAGCATATTCTGCGAGCCCGCAGTAGCTGGCTGTATGGTATGCTCCATTTAAGTGCATGAGGATGCCCACTATTAGCATGTAATATGGAATTACAGGCCGTGGGCTTTCGATATATAGTTGTCTCAAGATGATTTTTTTCTACTTTTAGTTGGACATCTAGAAAGGAGATAGTATCTCTACTAAAGATAGCATCTAAATAGATGTTAAATTGGTTGTTATTTAGTACATTTATGTATTCCAACAACAGTTGTTCTGTGCCGTCCCAAATAATAAACAAATCATCGATATATCGCACCCACAGTATCACTCTATCCATATAGATGTTGTTACTTTCTGACCATGCCACCTCCTTCTCCCACCAGCCCATATATAAATTGGCATAGGTGGGAGCAAAGGATGCCCCCATAGCTGTCCCTTGTTTTTGTAAAAAGCTTTCATTATCAAAAAGGAACAGATTATGTGTAAGGCAGAATTGTAGCATCGATAGGAGCATATTAGTATGCTCCAGGAATTCAATGGATCGTGTTTGTAGAAAGTACCTACAGGCCTGTAATCCATATTGATGTTTAATGGATGTATATAAAGATGCTACATCCATGGTGACCAGCAAGTAGTCTTTATGCCATGGGATGTCATGTATCTTGGCCAAAAAATCATTGGTGTCACGAAGGTATGAAGGTAGTTCTGTGACAAAGGTACATAAGAACAGGTCCAAATATCGTGAGGTGTTCTCGAGTAATGATTGATTCATACTGACTATTGGTCTACCTGGAGGATGGGTTTTGTTCTTATGAATTTTAGGTAGGAAGTAAATACATGGAATTTTGGGATGGTCAATTTTCAAATACATAAACTCATCATAATCCATCAATTGCTTGGTATACCATTCATTTAGCATATCATGATATGTCCCTTAAGAGGTAAGGGGTTGATCTTTAATTTCTCGTAGTGCTCTCTGTTCATCAATTGCCGATACGCTTCTTTAGTGTAATCAGTTGTGTCCATGACAACAATGTTGCCACCCTTGTCTGAGGGCTTAATGACAATAGAAGAGTTCGACCTCAGTGTATTTAAATCCTGCCAATCTTGTTGCGTAAAGTTAGATCTTGTCTTTCTCGATGTCTTCAAAGAGCCCTTACTACGAAATTTGTCGATGTCATTAATCACTAACTCATGAAATATGTCTATCAAATTGCCACTGGGTAGTGGGGGATTAAATCTGCTCAACAATTTTAGATTACTTTTATCATGAAGGTTAGTTATAAATCCCATCTGGTTATATATATACACACACACACACACACACATATATATATATAAATATATATACATACACACACACACACATAGAAAAAGCTGTTTTTGGCTTCCTATATCTTTGGCGCTGCTTGATGAATCTTCACAAAAGTTTCCCCAAAGATTCGATAGTCACGTGAACCTCTGTCTGGAAAAATGTGGGGTGAACTGTCAGGCGGGAGCCAACATAAAGGTTGGGTGAAATTTAAAGCGATTCCAGTGTTAATTTCCATAGGAAAAATTGAACAGAAACTGTGCAAAAACCACTGGACGGAATTACACCCAATTTGGCAGAAAGGTAGAGCTTGGTCCAGAAAAAGCCCTTTTTGTTATTTGGTGTAAATCCGTTCTGTAGTTTTTGAGAAATTCAAGAAAATCCAAATTTATATATATAGGGACGCAAAGGATTTGCAACCCCTGCCGATCTCATACAGTAACAGAAGTGTTGTCAGCAATCTTAGGAGTCGGCTGAAGCCGAGTCCCAGAAAAAGAACAAAAAATACAAAGGAGCCAGGATATGAACACCCTGACCCCTTTGCCCCCCCCAAGGCTAAAAAGGATTTTAAAAAAAAGTTTATGGTCAGATCCACGGCGGATGCACTGTAAAATCTGAAAAAAGAATGATGCGCGGTCTCCTGCGCTTCGTTATTATAAAGCCCCCGGGTGGGCCAAGTCCCGGGGGCATTTTTTTAAAAATGCAGGAGAGGCCTCCTGGCCGCTTCCTTCTAACCCTGGGACCGACACCTCCCTGGGACTTATACTGTTTATGTGGGAGGCTGGGTGCCCCCTCACTGCCCTGGGGACCCCCACCTCCTCAGGGCTGGTATGGTATGAGGTGCAGGGGCCACCCAGCCCCCTCCATCAGGCCCGGGACACCACATCCCTGGGGCATTTAAAAATTATATACAGGGGGGCAGTGGCCCCCGCACCCTGAGGACCACCACTTCCCCAGGGCAAACAGAAAACAAGCCCTGGGGACCACCACCCCTGTGGCTATCTTCATCTTGGAGGGGGGCCATGTGGCCCCCCTCGAGCCACTGTTGGCCCTGGGGACCACCACCCCCTCAGGACTGGCTCCTGCTATGTCCTGGGGTGCCCACTCCTGGGACATACCTGTTTGCTGTGGCTTGGCTGTAGTTCCGCAGCTGCAGCCAAATCACAGCAAACACCTCCGCTGTCAAAATCCGAAGTTGAAATGCCTCAGCAAGCATGGAGCTGCTGTCAGAGCAGCTCCATGTTTGCTGAGGCAATGGCACTGTGAGGGAAGCCCCCGCAGTGCCAGGTAGCCCATAACACAACGCAAGGTAGCGCATAAAGGCCTTTTTTTTTTAAAAGAACAAATAGAAAAGCAGGGACCGTGTGTTAGGGTTTGTGCACAGCAAAGAGCATGTCCCCTCTCACTGCACTAGTGGGTTCTGTAATAGCTCCCTTTTAAACTTACTATTCAAACCCTTTCTTGTTATCTCACCTTCCCCCCCCCTTAGGCTTCTGTGTATGTTGTTTAATGTGCTGTTTTGTTTACACATTGGGCCTTGCTTTTACCAAGGCTTCTTTAAAACACTCCTCCTTAGGCCATGTGTTAATTCAACTCATTTGCATAATAACTGAAACTCTGCACACCTTTCAAGAACATGTGCAGCATGTGAGGACCACACCCAGCCCTTCAAACCACACCCAGCTCTTCGAACCACACCCAGCCCTGTCTATAAAAGGCAGCCCCCGAGCCTCACCCAGTGCTTGTGCTCGTCTACCTCCCGCCTACCTGAGAACAGATCCCTCGGCGCTGGCACTCCTGCTCTCTACAGACTTTCATTGGCTTCAATGCGCGCAGCTGCTGGCTCTTCCTTCTTCTGGTTTCCGGTTCCTCCTTGCCTCAGCCTCTCTCCTACAAACAACCTGCAAAAGAGAAAGAAGACAAGGTTAGACTGATCAGTATCTCTTGCCAGCAACAAGTAAGTGCAAAACTTTTTATTACCTGAAGGAACTTTGACAACAATTTCTGGATTCGTGTGTGGACGGTTTGAAGCAAGATACCTTCCACGAACATTGTGATTCAGGCTCTTTGTTGCAAGAATACCTTGCGGAGCTTTGTGAAACAAACATTGTTTTTTTTTAATGGAACTTTTAAGAATCGAACAGTGGAAACCATTAACAGCAAGGCAAACAGTAAATCAAGGACTTGCACAAATTACATGCTGTATTTTGATGTAAAAGTACAGTATTTGTTTTCCAAAAGATTCTGGAGATATGGGAAAAGTGAGTCTGCTATTGGGAATTTAGGCTTTAGTTATATTAAGATGAATGTTTGATATTGGTAATTCTGATAACGGTATTTGTTTAATGTTTTAGAAGCTTTACAGTAATAGAAAGCACATCCCAGAGCAGTAACACATTCCAAACCTGGAAACTCGAGACCAGGATCCAAGAGGTACTTTTAGAAGAGAATTTCTAATAAATAAAGGGATAGTCAGGAACCCATTTAGGAATAGGTTGCACTTATCTGTTCTTTGTTTATGTTTCATTAGGCACCAGTTTCTACGGAAGTCAGAAAGGGCCGCAGATTTGTGCAGCACTTCAACAGTGGAAACGCAAGAACAGTGTTGTCTCTCTTTTTTTATTTTATCCACTTCCCCCCTACCCTTGAGCTTCTGTTCTTAGTGCACTGTGTTAAAAACTAGTGTGCTGGAACAAGCAGTTTCAGGGTGGGGTCGGATTGTCTTCAACCTCCATCAGAACTGAACAAGAACTCAGGTGAGCTGGGCTTTGACAGAAGCACAAGCCTTAAAAAAATTCAGTTCTGGTGGACGATGAATACCGGGGAAGAAATAGAGGGCATTGACGTCACGGATATGGCGCAGGCCCTGAATGAGGACTTGGCTCATAATGAATCAGTGTCTGGCATCTTACAACATATGCAAGAGGAAATAGAGAGATTAAAGATGGAGAATACCTCTTTAAAACAGGATTTAAGCAGGTATAAATTTAGGGGATCTCAGTGGAACACAGCTTTTACGCCTTTGTTTAAAACCACCTCAGAGACAGGGGCGCCATCAAAACATACAACTTTGCCTCCCCCAGTTGAGGTTACTGTTAATGTTCCTAATGCTGTGCCCTTAGCAGCACCTGAACGTTTTCATGGAGATAGTAACAAATTCCATGTTTTTATCCATCAATGTCAATTACACTTCGTTTGTAAGCCACAACAGTTCCCTACTGATGCTACGAAAGTGGCATTCGTCTTGTCTTATTTGGGTGGCACAGCAGCCAATTGGTCAATTCCTTTCGTGGATAGAGATGATCCCATCCTCCATAATTGGAATCAATTTAAACGTACCATGACCAGCCTTTTTGCAAAACACACTTTCATGCAGGCAAGTGATAATGAGCTTTTAAATCTTAAACAAGGTAACAAGGATTTATTGACCTATCTCACTAGTTTTAATCGTTTACTCACCGAGACACAGTGGCCAGAAGGAAAGCGTGTCTCCCTTTTTTATAAAGGTTTGAGAGACGAGTTAAAAGACGCGCTGGCTCATATCGTTGATTTGCCAGAAGACTATTCGGACTTTGTAGATTTAGTTGTGAAATTAGAACATAGACTAGGAGAAAGAAAGGGAGATAAATACAAACTGGAATCACGGTTAACTTTTATTAAACACGAGAAGAAAGACACAGATAATAAACTCCCTGAACCTGAGCCTATGCAAATAGGGACACTCAGAGGTCCACTCACATCAGAGGAAAAAGAAAGAAGGAGAAAACTTCAATTATGTTTATATTGTGGCAGGGCAGGTCACTTTGCCAGAGAATGTCCAGTAAAGCCTAAAACTCCACAAAAGGGTGCTGTTTCCTCCACCTCCTCAACTGAATCGGGAAACGATTAAGCTCGACAAGGGGAGAGGTTACTTGTTCGAGAAAACATCTTAATCAAACCTCTAATGCTGCAGCCTTCATGGTACCGCACATTCCTAGACATTTCATAATTCAGGTCGTTTTAATTGTTACTACCCAAGTGAGGCATTCTCTCCCTGTCCTACTGGACTCAGGCGCGACAGGAAATTTTGTGGATAATAAGTTAGCTGAAAACTTAGGACTTCCTATGTGCCTAAAGCCTTGTCCAGAAGCAGTATGTGCAGTGGATGGGTCAGAATTGACCTCTGGATTAATCACAAAACAAACAAGTCCACTTGTTATGGTCTGTCAGAACGGGCACACAGAGGTGATTAGCTTTGATCTGATAGATACTCCTAATTTTGGTTTGATTCTCGGGGTACCCTGGTTAACAACTCATAACCCAAAAATTGACTGGGTGAATAGAACTGTTACTTTGGATTCCTCTTTCTGTAGAACCAATTGCTATCAAGAAGCAGGTACAGAACAGAGCACAGTATTACACTGTGCTAGTGTTACACAAGATGAACCAAGTCTCCCTCCTGAATATTCTGACTTTAAAGACGTCTTTGATCCAGTAAAGGCTAGTGTGCTGCCCCCACATCGGTCTTATGACTGCCGTATAGATCTTATCCCAGGGGCCCCTTTACCTAATAACAGAGTATATGCTTTGACTGACGAAGAAACCAAATACTTAAGAACCTACCTAGATGACCTACTACAGTCTGGGTTCATCCGTCATTCCACATCTCCGGTATCATCTCCACTCTTTTTTATCCCGAAGCCGGATAAATCCCTGCGCGCGTGTATCGATTATAGAGGACTAAATAAGGCTACAATAAAGAATAAATATCCTCTTCCTCTAATACCTGTGTTGTTGGATCAATTAAGACATTCTACTGTATACACTAAACTAGATCTGCGGGGAGCTTACCACCTGGTCCGAGTAAAAGAGGGGGATGAGTGGAAGACAGCTTTCAAGACAAAGTTTGGTTTATTTGAGTACACAGTAATGCCCTTTGGGTTATGTAATGCCCCTGCGGCCTTTCAGTTCTTTATAAATGAGGTCCTACACGAATTCCTGGACGTTTGTGTCATAGTATACATAGACGACATCCTCATTTACTCTAAGAACTCAGAAGAACATACCCAACATGTTCGTGCAGTATTATCAAAGTTAAAAGAAAATCATCTTTTTGCTAAGTTAGAAAAGTGTACTTTTAATGTCAGCAAGGTGGACTTTTTAGGATACTGCCTGTCACCTCAAGGAATAACTATGGATGTAAAGAAAATCAGTGCTATTGCTGATTGGCCAGAACCATCCTCTGTAAAAGATATTCAGAAATTTCTGGGTTTCGCCAATTTTTATAGGAGGTTTATTGCACATTTTGCAGACATTGCGGCCCCAATAACTACCTTGTTGCGGAAAGGGCAACGATTTCTTTGGACTGATGAGGCGGCACACGCCTTTCAACTCCTAAAACAAAAGTTCACTTCAGCCCCAATTCTGAAACATCCTGATCCTGACTTGCCCTTTTTTGTTGAAGCGGATGCTTCACAAGTAGCTTTAGGAGGAGTTCTCTCTCAACGAGATATAGTAGATGGCCAGTTACATCCTATAGCCTTCTATTCCAAAAAGTTATTACCAGCTGAACAAAATTACACTGTGGCTGAAAGGGAACTACTAGCTATCAAAGTAGCCTTTTCAGAATGGAGGCATCATTTAATGGGAGCCAAGTACCCAGTTACAATCTTTTCTGACCATAAGAACCTACAGTTTTTTGGATCACTTAAAGCACTAACACCACGTCAGATGCGCTGGTTAATTTTTTTTAGCACATTTGACTTTGTTATAACCTATAGACCAGGTGCACAACAAATTCAATCTGATGTGTTATCTAGATACGGACATACCTCAGACATGAAACAAGATAAAATAGGAGAACCCATTATTCCTCCCCAAAAGTTTTTGGCACCAGTACAACAGAAGGATTTCATCACAGATCTATATAATGCACACATGCAAATAGCACCTCAGGATTGGTTAAAGGATTCCCATAACACAATACAACGAGGTTTATTGTATCACGACAACATGCTGTTAGTGCCCACCTCTGAATTACAAACACAGGTGATAATTTGGCATCACGCCTCACCATTGGCAGGTCATCCTGGTTGGGTAAAAACCCTGGAAAATGTGCAAAAACACTTTTGGTGGGACACTATAAGAAAGGACATTAAGCAATTTGTCACTACCTGTCCAATTTGTGCAAGACATAAATCTTCTCATAAGGCCCCTGACGGCTTGTTAATACCAATGCCAACACCCAAGCAACCTTGGCACACTGTGAGCGTAGACTTTATTGTAGGCTTACCACCTGTAAAATCCTTCACAACAGTGTTGGTTATAGTGGATTTTTTATCTAAAATGGCACATTTTGTACCATTACGGAAATTACCCACGGCGGCAGAATTTGCCGATATTTTTATAAGGGAAATTGTGCGTTTACATGGTTTGCCAAGCAAAGTGGTGTCAGATCGAGGGAGCCAGTTCAACTCTAGATTTTGGAAAAAATTATGTGAAAAACTGAAAATAGATGTGGCATTATCCACTGCTTTCCACCCAGAGACAGATGGACAGACTGAACGACTGAACCAAACCTTACTTCAAACGCTACGTTGTTTATTGGCTGATTATTCTAGTGAATGGTTGGAAGCTCTCCCTGTAGCGGAGTTTGTTTATAATAATACTGAGCATTCAGCTCTACTTTGCTCACCATTCTATTTCTTGCAGGGGTATCATCCAAGAGCTATACCCATTTTGTTAGAAGAGTCCCTGTTGCCTACAGTAACGGATAGACTAACGAGGTTAGGTGACATACAAGACAAAGCCAGGAAACATTTATTAAAGTACAAGGAAAGCATGAAAAGACAAGCAGACAAACACAGATCTGAGGCCCCAATGTATAAAATTGGTGACAAGGTATGGCTCTCCACAAAGAACCTAAACATAGAGGGATCCCGAAAGCTGCAACCACGTTTCATTGGACCCTTTAGTATAACTGCCATAGTAAACCCGGTAACAGTAAAATTAGATTTACCAAAAGAATATCCAGTACATACTACATTCCATGTGTCCTTGCTTAAGCCGTACAACCCAAAAACCCGACCTGAACCACCACCTCCACCCATACCAATTAAGGGAAATCTAGAATATGAAGTGAAAAGCATAAAAGACTCAAAAAGAATTAGTGGACGTCTGTTTTATTTAGTAGAATGGAAAGGATATGATGAATCTGAGAATTCATGGGAACCAGCATCATATGTACATGCCCCACAGCTGATTAGACGGTTTTATTTAAAAAACCCAGGAAAACCCCGTCCTGTAGGAGGGCCTTTGAGGGGGGCAACTGTTAGGGTTTGTGCACAGCAAAGAGCATGTCCCCTCTCACTGCACTAGTGGGTTCTGTAATAGCTCCCTTTTAAACTTACTATTCAAACCCTTTCTTGTTATCTCACCTTCCCCCCCCCTTAGGCTTCTGTGTATGTTGTTTAATGTGCTGTTTTGTTTACACATTGGGCCTTGCTTTTACCAAGGCTTCTTTAAAACACTCCTCCTTAGGCCATGTGTTAATTCAACTCATTTGCATAATAACTGAAACTCTGCACACCTTTCAAGAACATGTGCAGCATGTGAGGACCACACCCAGCCCTTCAAACCACACCCAGCTCTTCGAACCACACCCAGCCCTGTCTATAAAAGGCAGCCCCCGAGCCTCACCCAGTGCTTGTGCTCGTCTACCTCCCGCTTACCTGAGAACAGATCCCTCGGCGCTGGCACTCCTGCTCTCTACAGACTTTCATTGGCTTCAATGCGCGCAGCTGCTGGCTCTTCCTTCTTCTGGTTTCCGGTTCCTCCTTGCCTCAGCCTCTCTCCTACAAACAACCTGCAAAAGAGAAAGAAGACAAGGTTAGACTGATCAGTATCTCTTGCCAGCAACAAGTAAGTGCAAAACTTTTTATTACCTGAAGGAACTTTGACAACAATTTCTGGATTCGTGTGTGGACGGTTTGAAGCAAGATACCTTCCACGAACATTGTGATTCAGGCTCTTTGTTGCAAGAATACCTTGCGGAGCTTTGTGAAACAAACATTGTTTTTTTTTTATGGAACTTTTAAGAATCGAACAGTGGAAACCATTAACAGCAAGGCAAACAGTAAATCAAGGACTTGCACAAATTACATGCTGTATTTTGATGTAAAAGTACAGTATTTGTTTTCCAAAAGATTCTGGAGATATGGGAAAAGTGAGTCTGCTATTGGGAATTTAGGCTTTAGTTATATTAAGATGAATGTTTGATATTGGTAATTCTGATAACGGTATTTGTTTAATGTTTTAGAAGCTTTACAGTAATAGAAAGCACATCCCAGAGCAGTAACACATTCCAAACCTGGAAACTCGAGACCAGGATCCAAGAGGTACTTTTAGAAGAGAATTTCTAATAAATAAAGGGATAGTCAGGAACCCATTTAGGAATAGGTTGCACTTATCTGTTCTTTGTTTATGTTTCATTAGGCACCAGTTTCTACGGAAGTCAGAAAGGGCCGCAGATTTGTGCAGCACTTCAACAGTGGAAACGCAAGAACAGTGTTGTCTCTCTTTTTTTATTTTATCCACTTCCCCCCTACCCTTGAGCTTCTGTTCTTAGTGCACTGTGTTAAAAACTAGTGTGCTGGAACAAGCAGTTTCAGGGTGGGGTCGGATTGTCTTCAACCTCCATCAGAACTGAACAAGAACTCAGGTGAGCTGGGCTTTGACACCGTGGGAGATCCCTTGAGAGCTCCCTCCGGTCCCAGTTAGCCCATAAAGGGCTTGTTTTGAAATAATTAAAAAAAAAAACACATAGGGACCGCAGGGGAGCCGTTGAGGGCTCCCCCACAGTCCCAGATAGCCCTTAAAAGGTGGAAAAAAGAGCTTGACAAATAAAAGCAAAGATAGCTCAGCATGAAAGTCAAGGACATTCACACTGAGGGTTTGAGTCCAGCTAAACTCTTTCTCTCTCTTTTTTTTAAATTACAATTATTATTTTTTTAAATAAAAAAAAAATCATTTCTAAATTCAACAAAAGTGTCATTTTAAGTATATGATACATCAAAGCCGAAAAAAGTCTGTGCCTGTCTCCCTCTCACTCTCTTTCAATCTCTTTTTGCCACTCATACACCCACTGAGATACTAACGCACCCCCTCACACACCAACTTAGCCACTCACACACCCACGCACAGACCCACTGAGACCCTCTTCCACTCACTCACAGCCCTAGTCAGACACTGACACACCCACTCACAGACCCACTCACAACCTCATTCACCCACTCACAGACTTTATACACACTGATGCATCCACTGAAACACCGATGTATGCACTCTCACACCCAGACAAACTATCTGACAGTCACACTCACCTCCAGAGACACCCTCTCACATATATTCTCACACCCAGAGAGGCTGCAGCCAATTCCCGCTGTGCACGGTCAAAGGCCCATGTACAGCATGCGTTTGAGTGGTTAGGGGGCGTTGGCTGCAGGGTCTGGCTGCAGGCCAGGTCTTGCAGGCAACTTCCCCTGCACATGGGTGCAGGACGTGCAGGGTGCAAGTTTGGGTGCTTATAGGGGGTTGGCCTCAGGGCCTGGTGTGGCTACCTACTGTTGCGCACAATTACTATTCGTTAAAAAAATATAGAAATTCACTTTAGAAACCAAAGGCTAAAGTTAGGAAATAGAATTAAAAAAACATAGAAATTCAGTGAAAACATTTTCTATGTACAAAACCATAGAAATTCAGCAATTACAGTTACCTTAGCTAACTATAACTTGTGCCCCCCAATGCACTGCTTTTGACCTCACAGATTACACAACTCATGACATGGTCAGTGACACCACTGATGACATCTCAAACGACAGCACCATTTACGTCATCCATGCACTGACACACCCACTCATTCACACATAGAAACTCTTCTATGTCCACGCAAACAAAACTACTTACATATTTCATAGATAAGACTAGTGATATACAGACATTCATTCACTTAAAAAGTCACTGACAGAACCACTTAGTCACCATACAGTACAAATTCACATATTAAGAGAATCATTCTATTTCCTAACTATAACGTCCCTATAACCTTTGTTTTTTTCAGTGAATATATATATATATATATATATATATATATCCTGTGCCCGCTTGTTGGATGTGGCAGGAAGAACTGCAGGACGCAGCAGCATTAAAATAAAAATAAAATATATATATATATATATATATATATGTATATATAACACCAAGTGCTCTACCTTCATATTTCTTATTTTTGATAATGCAATAATTGTTTTCCAGCAGGGCACTGCCATAAAAATCGTTGCTACTTGGCCCTCTGTTGCACCTAATTTAAACCTTATGATGGGAAATGTTTACGGAGATGGTTTTCACACTTCCCAACATAGCCTTTGGTGTCACGACTCTCAGCTATAGCACAGAGGAAGTGGAAATGTAAGGTTTGAGCTATGCTGTGGGTAGCAGAACATCAGTGGCTCAGCCAAAGGAAATGGTGGGTATCTGATTTGGCTGACCTAGCAAGTGTTAAGTGCTTCACCACATGTCTTTCTACATTCATTCATTCAGCCATGGTCTATGTGATAGTAAACTAAAGCTGTGGAATGTCACTAATGGGATGCCGTTGTGATTTTTCAATGAGAAGGCTAGTGTTACAGCTATTTATAAGCCTGTAAATAAGCTGCAATGACAGCTCTCTCTGGAGACATGCAGGTGTCCTGTTCAAGTTGAAGTGGGGGATATTTTCACAGACCGGGTGGTGCTATTGCAGACAACACTTGGTGAAAGGTATCTGGTTATCTGAGCTCAAATGCACGAATCAGTACATTGAAAAATATGACACATGTATACAGGAACCCTCAGCCTGCATCCATTGAATCATCCTGCAGTTACCTTAATATGCGGTAGGACACTGACGGTTGGTAAGAACCATCTTTAGGGTCCATGACAATGCCGTTGTGCTCTCGGCGCCGTTTAGAATATGCTGTAAATATTAGCGAAGATCCCCTTTCGATATTCTCATGCGAAATCTTGGAAAATTCTAACTTGCTCCTTGTACAGTTGGAGAACCTCTTTGAAAACACGCATCAAATACGCGGTAAACAGATGATCTATTTAAAGCGATGCAGTCAAATGCTTTGCATCCAGTGTCTGCATTTTCTCAGCCCCTTAAAGTTAGAGCAGGACGGTCAGTTAATGGCCACGATAAATCTATTTTAAACTTTTTGGAATGTGTCGCTAACCTGCAGAAGAGAATCGTAATCAATCAATTAAGTCTAAACGAAACCTCTTACATTTTTTATTTCGCTCTGCTCTGCGGAACATAGACCTCTCTCCTAGGATTTCCTGATAAAAAGTCCAGTGTTGGTTAGTAAAATAAACCTTTCACTTTACGTAACTTATTATGCTCATTGCAGCAGATATACACAAAGCATTGAAAAAAATATGAAAACACTTATCCCCAAGTTATGTTCTTCTAATTAATATTTAACTACTTTTAATTGAAACATTTAATTATTTAGGCTTTTCTAAGACGCAGACAACTCATATCTTCCAGTACCAGAACACTGTGAAAAGAACAGGCTCCACCAAATGTAGCTGAGAAGAGAACATCTAATGTCGCTACAGCCACTTAAACGAAACAAAATGACACGCTAGAAGGAGTGGAGCCAAAACGGCTTGCTTCACGTATGGGGAAAATGCAGGAGCACTTTTACCAACAAAAACGCTTCTTGATCAGAGTGACCACCTGGCTTTGAGGCTAATTCTTGACAGGACTGTAAAAACTTCAGGACAAAGGGTAAAAATTCAGGACAGAGTCAGGACAAAAATTCCAGAACAAATGTCAGTTTTACAGACACATGCAAGAAGGGCCATACGCCATTATGTTATCAGTGAAGTTTCTTTTACTCTTTTTTAACATAGCACTATTTATTCATAGTGGTCTTTTTATGATTGTCTCCTGGTATGCTACATTCAGGTGTCACATTAGTCCTTCTTCAGAAGTAAATAAATGCCCTTCAGCACTGCGTCAAGACCATCACCCCTACCCAAATCTACCCAATCTTTCTCAAAGAGAAAATAACAAACATATTTTGATTATGTTTCTGAACATTTTAAAACCTCTGGCAAACAGTTTGGGAAACTTTAAGGTAATTAACCTTATGCTAGTTTAAACAAATTGAACAAAAACATCTGGTTCACCCCAATAGCCCATGAACTTTCAACCTAAAAAAAATAATAATGAGGCAGGGCAGATGGTGTGGGCAACAGTCTCACACCTAATGTCAGGATGTGAGGTGCCCACAACTTGTCTGTAGTCTCATAGCACTAGAGTGTATTTCTGGGACTCTACATTTATCTCAGAACTGAGAGCCCATACTACCAATCAAAGATAATAAAAGAGGAAGATGAAATTGAGATCAAATGGGAGGTTGTTGCTAAGAACCTGATCTGATAAATAAGGAAGAGAAGAACAAGGTGAGACAATTCTGAAAATCAGACAAGATGGGTCCAACAAGACTATTGAAAGGTATGGGGCATCTGGGGAGTTGTCTCTGCAGACAGGAGGGAAACAGAAGATGCACTGTTCAAGTGGTTGAACAAGAAGCAGCCACCCACCTTGGCAAACTCTTCTGTAGCACTGGTTTGCTGTTCGTACTTATGAAGGGTGAGCAGAGCCAGACCCCTTGCAAGGTTGTGCAAGGCAATTGCCCTCTTTTTCCATGTCTCAAAATGGTTTTGAAATCGAGCAAAAGCCAAATCAGTGATCTGGGTTATCCCTAAGTGTCAAGTACACATAGAATCTTGAAAATATTTGGAATGTAAATTGCACAAGCAAAATGTAAAAATATTCAAATGTAATTTGTGTTTCTTTAACATATGGCACTGTTTTCCCCTTTATATACAACTAGTCCTCAGATTGAACTGGAAGCCAGTTACCTTTCGATACCTAGTGATTAATATCTACCATTCCCCCACTGATTTGCAGGATGGAAATCTCGGCAGAGTGTCACAGTCCCTCCGAGCCCAGTTTGCTTTTTGGTCTTCTCTTCTGCGTTCAGTAGTGGGCTACGTGGCACTAGTGAAGATAGTGTGCTACCCTGATGATAGTATTATTTTCAAAACTTTCCACTTCTCGTCCTTTTTAACTTCTTCAGACATGCCACACATCTGATGTGGTCGCTGAGGCTCTTTCTACTCTAAAGCTACCTGTGACTGCGAATGGACTAGGCCTTCAGGATTTAGAGCACCAGTATTCAGCTGCACAGGTCCAATGGGTGGCTCTCCGGCTTTATGCCCACCCCCCACATGAGATGGGATTTGTCTGTAAAGACTTTTAAGGAGGGCTTACTGCACTGCTCATTGTTTCCTACTGACCATTCTATGGATCACCATCTGGGGTTATCATGCACAGCTTTCTCTTGCCTTGCTTGAACCGGTAAACTCACTGACACAAAGAAACCCTGTGCTCCTGCACTTCCTTTGCTAAGGACGGCTGTGCACAGAGCAATTCCATCAGTGGCATGCTGCAGGTGTCTTAAAATTGGGGAATTTGTTTCTGGACGGCAAGCTACTAGTTTTCCAAGTCCTCCTGGCAGAATACTATCTTCACCCTGGTCAACTCCTTACTTACAACCACCTTAAACAATCATTAAATGCCCTATTGCATGTCTGCCACCTAGCACTAACCCTACATGAGGTGTGCCAGAAGTTCTACACCTAAGGGACTGGTGGCAAATTTATAGAATGGGTGTACAGACCTTTCCTGCAACATTGAGACCACTCCAGGTCTTATTGTCACCTGGGTGATTGATGTGGCCAAACCTCTGCAAGAAAGCTCTGCAAGATACAGTCTGGACTAAAATACTGGACTTTTCCCATAAAGTATCTCATGGCTGTCACTATAAATACATCCATAGAGCTTCCTTGGGAATGCATTCTACCGGTCGCTTGCCATTGGCGTTGTGGTTTGTAACCACTCACATTTTGTTGCTTTCAATTTGCTGGTTTCATTTGTTTTAGGCTGTGCAGATTGAGTTTGTCTCTTCCCTTGCCCAAATCTTATTTACATTATCCTTCCGAGTGCTCCCTTTCTGTAAACAGGCCTGTAAATCTTGTTTTTATCTCATCACATTTGCTGTGCATTGAAAGAATAAGGTTAAATGTTAGGCTCTGTCTTCGAGGGGAGCTTAGCCCTGAATGTATACTTTTGGTGCAAAACTGCAGTAACACAGTTTTGCACCAAAAAGTATAGCGCCAACTTGCGCTATTCATGACCACCAGCCGGGCAGCAAATTAATGGAATGGCAGAAGCCGGCACTCAGCTTGGGATAGCGTCAACTAAAATGATGCTAGGAGGGTGGGGGTGGCGGTAGGGAAGGAGGAGGTTGTGCCCCAAAAGTGGAGGTTGTGCCCCCAAAAATGATGCTAGCCTGATTAGGGGCTAAAAAATGTCTATAACCAGAGTAGCGCCATTTCCTGGCACAAAACCACCCAATACATGACTCCTTTTAGGAAAGACAGGAGTCATGATCACCACCCCAGTGGCCAGCACCGGGTACAAGTGTCCCCTGGTCATGGCCATTGCACCCTGTGCCATGCAGGGGGCCCCAAGTTAGGGCCCGATGGCACTTTAAAAAAAAGAAGCATACTTACCAATACTTACCCTAGCTACCTGGGATGGGGACCCCCATCCTCTGGTGTCACTCTGGTGTGGGTGGAGGTGTTCCTGGTGCTTGGGGTGGGCACCTGTGGACCTCTTCCATGGTGCCTGATCATGGAAATGGGTCCACTGGTCCTCTAATGCCTGGTCTGACACAGGCAATAAATAATGGTGCGAAGCAAGTTTAACACCATTATTTAGCCCCTCCTCTCACCTGTGCATTATTTTTGCATAGGAAATAAATATGGGGCTATGGGGATAGCACCACTTTTTGGATGGGAACGCCTACCATGGATCTCAGTAGCGCAAGGTAGAGCCACTCATCTAAAAATGGATATTTTGATGTTAAACATGCTTAACGTCAAAATATAAATATGGAGTTGAGTTTGCGTAAAAAAAATGATGCAAACTTGGTGCAAACAGGGTATAAATATGCCCCTTAGCGTTTACTTTTCTTTCTCTGACTTCAAACTGACAGGATTTATGCGACAATCTTGCTGGATACCGGGGTTAGGAAAGAGTTTTTTCTATCACATGACACCATTTAAATACACTTCAGAATATATCAGAATTAGGAGTACAAATGAAGCACATTGTTGTTAATTCTGAACTGTGCTGGAAACAAATACATTTATATGATTAAAACAATGCATTAGGAGATGCGATTTCCACACATCATCGTCTGTCCACTGTATAGTTCTATTTGAAAAACTGTATGTCTGTGCAATGTAATGGTCATTTCAATCAAAAACGTGTTGTCTGTAATGGCAGTGTGTTACCACACTATTCATACTCCACTCCACTCTGCACCACTGCATCCTAGTCTGCATCACTCCACTTTACACCGCTCCATGCCACTGCACTGTGGGCCACTGCACTCTTCTCCACTCCACTCTAGTGCCACTCCACTCTATGCCCCTGCACACTATGCTACTTCACACAACGCCTCTCTAAAGTACTCTGTACCACTCTACTCTATGCCGATGCACTTTACGCTTCTCTACACCACTGCACTCTGTGCCTCTGCACGCTATACTCCAGTCTAGGCAACACTAATCTAGTCCGCACAGCTCCACTCTATGCCACTCTGCAACACTGCACTGTATGCCACTGCACTCTATGTAATACAATCTGTGCTAGTGCACTTTACTCTGTACCACTCAAATCTATGCCCCTGCACTCTACATCAATAAACAGTAAGTCACTCTAATCTACTCTTTGCCACGGCACTCTACACCACTTTACTCTACGCAACTCCACTCTACCATTCACCTCTCCACTCTATGCCACTTCACTCTACTGTGAAACAATCTACTTTATGCCACTGCATTCTATGCCACTGCACTCTATCCTACGCCTCTTCACTCTATGCCACTGCACTCTACTCTGAAACAATCTATTCTATGCCACTGCACTCTATGCTACTCTGCACACTGCACTCTAAAGCTCTACACTGTACTTCAATGCACTCTACGCCAATGCATTTTGAACAACTGCACTATATGCCACTGCACTCTGACACTCTTCTCTGCAACAATGAACTGTCCACCACTATACTCTACACACTCTACTCTGTACTACTGCATTCTGCACCAGTACAGTGTATTCCACTGCACTCCATACCACTCTACTCTGCAAAAGTCCACTCTGCGTCACTGCACTTTACAGCACCATACTCTGCTCTGCAATGAACCATGCTACACTATTTCACTCTGCACCACTCTATGCAACTGCACTCTATACCACCTGAGCCTACTCTGCACTCTATGCTACTGCACCACTCTACACTACTGTACTCTCTGCCACTCTATTGTATGCCCCTCTACTCCACTGCACTCTATGCCACTCTACTCTGCCCCATGCCACTCAATGCCACTGCACTCTACACCAATGCCCTCTAAACAACTGCACTCTACACCACTGCCCTTTACTCTGCACCACTGTACTTTATTCCACTGCCTTCTGTACTTCTCTACACCACACTACACCCCTGCACTGACACTCTACTCTGAAACATTGCACTCTACACCACTCTACTCTGTACTACTGCATTCTACGCCACTGCACTCTACAGCACCATACTGTACTCTGCACTGCACCACTATACACTACTCCACTCTGCACCACTCTACACCACTGCACTCTATGCCACACAAGTCTACTCTGCACTCTATGCCACTGCACCAATATGCACTACTGCACTCTCTGCCACTCTATTGAATGCCACTCTACTCCACTGCACTCTATGCCACTCTATTCTGCCCCATGCCACTGCACTCTACGCCAGTGCACTCTAAACTACACTGTACACCACTGCCCTCTACCCTGCACCACTGTACTCCATGCCCCTGCTCTCTGTGCCACTCTACACCACTGCACTAACACTCTACTCTGCAAATTGCACTCTCCGCCACTGTGTTCTACACCACTTTACTTTGTACTACTGCATTCTACGCAACTGCACTCAATGTCACTCTACTCTGCATCGTTCCATTTTATGCTGCTGCACTCTACAGCACTGTACTCTACTCTGCACCACTCTGCACTACTAGACTCTGCACTACTCTATGCCACTGCACTCTATGCCACAAGAGTCTCATCTGCAATCTATGCCACTGCACCACTCTACACTACTGCACTCTCTGCCACCCTACTGAATGCCACTCTACTCCACTGCACTGTATGCCACTCTACTCTGCCGCATGTCACTCCATGCCACTGCACTCTACGCCAATGCACTCTAAACAACTGCACTGTACCCCACTCCACTCTATCCTGCACCACTGTGCTCTACACCACTGCTCCGATGCCACTGTACTCCACCCTACACCACTATGCCACTATTTTTTAGCCATGCTGAACAGCAGCCACTCTGTTGTATAACATGGCTAAAACACATTGGCAAAGCCAATAACTCTTGCGTAGACGAGATCTATTGGCTTTGCCAATGTTTGTTAATACTATGAAGTACTGAGGTCCCTGAAAGAACTTTGAAGGTGTAAGTCCTTATTTTAAACATGCATTACACACATCATAATATAGGCTGCTACAAAATGTACAAATACATTTCGGTTAAATAAAAAATACAGATTTGAATAATATACAGTTTATACCTAATAATAAAAAAATTTATAACAGTCCTATAAAACTGCACACTTCACAGCTCACCTTGCAACACCCTCCCAGTACCTCACTAAAAGAAAATATCTTTGTCATCAGAAAGCTTCAAGTGACTCCTTTGATTAATGTCAATGGACATTTACATTTGCAGATTTACCAGCTGCGCCCATTTGTATTTCTTTAAGGAAGGAGACACCCTGGCAATAAGGACTCTTCCTGTCTGTCTGCCCCGCCCTCCTTCAGAGCACAGGAGACTCCCTGCCTTTTAATCCAGTTGGGTAAACTGATCTGCTCTAATTACATTTTGTCCTTTAGGTGAAAGGCTAAAATTACGGACAAATGCTGTCTGTTAAGCCTTTCATCATGGACAAAGGATGGCAGGGCGAAATTAGGGGCAGTCTGTGAAAATTACAGATGGGTGGTCACCCTGTTCTTGATATCTTTATTTAACTGAAAGTGATTGACTGAAGAGTCATCAGCGAATATCTCATGACAACTGAAAAACAGTATTTTGTTACGTTTCATGTTTTTTTGTATAGCAAAGTGCAGGTTTACCGTGTAATTGAGTTCTGTTAGGTGGAGGAGTTAGTAAATCTCCTGCTGGCCTTGTTTAATTGTGGGTGATGAGACTTGTTGCATGATAAGTTCTGTAAGAAATTGGGTTATTGGATGAGGGGGTGAAACCCTACTGAAGAAGGAACCATAATCCTGTCAGGCTGAAGTCAGAAGCAAATTTCAAATGAACTTGTGCCCAAGCGTCTGAAGCTTGGCACAGAACAATTAGGCTTAACTTAGAAGAAAGGTGCAAAGTATTTATGCAGCCCTTCAAACAGTAATAACGTAAAAACACCACACAAGAAAATCCCCCACCAATTTTGAAAAACAGAGTATATTTTAATAAACAAAACAAGACCAAAACAACAACAATTCAATCAGTAGAACTGGAGATATGCAGTTTCAATTATTTCAGTGACTACAGAGCCAAAAAGCACAAAGCACCAACTGTGGATATCTGGTTGTGCGAGACTGGGATATAGTCATAAGTTCAGCCGGACTGTGATGGAGCATGGTCTGGCTACAGGCACCACATTAGACCCACTGAACAAGAGTACCTTGTATCCTGGGTGTTAATCATTGCAAGGTTCCTCGTCGAGGATGTGTCAAGCAGCCGAGGCGATGCAAGGTCCAGTTCAAAGATAATTTGCACAGAGCTAGTTATGGAGAGCTGCGAGGCTGCTATGTAGCATCCTGCATCATTGTTGAGGAGGCCATCAAGAGGGCACTTGTTATACGAGGATGAATTGCCCATCGGCTGTTTCCGAAGAAGCTGCAGGGCTTGCCAAGCAGAATCCTGCATCATCGTTGATGATACCATTGACGAGGGTCTTGCGATGCAGGGACCTGCATTGGGGTTTCATCAACCAGTGGTGGTTCTGATGAGGCTGTGGTTTGTGAAGACGATGCAAAGTTCTTGCGTCGGGAAAGTCTTTGAAGCAGAGGCCATACATTGGTTCTGCTCAGGGTTGCACCACGCAGCAGAGGAGAAGTATCAGCTCTGCTGGGTCTACAGATGGACTGGCAGAGCTCCTTCAGGCCCACTTCCAAGGGTCTAGGACTGGGGTGGCACCACTTAGCTGGGTTGGGCCCACAGATGCAGAGTTCAGGAGACTAGCCTTTGGAGTCACTCTGGTGGTCCTGGGTACAGGTTGCAGGTCCACTGTTTCTCTCCCAGGTATGAGGGCAGCAGTCCAGCAGTGTGGTAGTCCTTTCAGCAACACAACAGCCCTTCTCCGTGGCAGAGTCTTTCTCAGGCCTTCCACAGGTCTTCCACAGGTACTGAAGAGTTGGAGTCTGAGTTCTAATATTTATGCCTGGTGTCCATTATGAATCGAATGAAAGTTTCTAGTGGTTTCCACCTTCCTGAGGTGTTAGGCATTCCCTTCCTCCATATCTTGGATCCAGCTTGTCTGGTGTCACAAAACAATAGTGACAAATCCTTTGTGAGAGTGATCAGGCAGAGCCTTTGTGATATGTAGGTGTAGTAGGTGTCAACTCCTCTTTCTCGTTAACTCAGAGTGTTCCATCCTGCCAACATCTATTGTCCCTTTGTCTCTCTATCTGGGTGCAATGCACAAAGGCCAACTGCTGACTACACATAGCCATGTGACTCAGAAACAGGCGGCAGACATCAAAGGGTCAGGACAGGACAATGCCAAATTTCTGAAAGTGTCATTTTCAGAATTGCGATAACAAATCTGACTTGTCCATTGAAGAGGGCTTTTAATTACAATTCCATAGACACCCAACTTGACCTGCCAACCTGCTCTCAATTGAAAGTTGTTATTTAATAAGTCCTATAAGATAACCCAATGTTATCCTATGGAAGGAGTAGGCCTTGCAGTAGTGAAAAATGAATTTAGGAGTCCTTCATTACAAGGACATTTAAAATTCTAAAATACATGTCCATCTTTTTAAATACATTGCACCCTGCCCTATGGGCTGTTTAGGGGCTACCTTGGGGTGACTAACATGTATTAAAAAGGAAGGTTTATGCCTGGCAAAAGGTTTAGTTTGGCAGGTTGAAATGGCAGTTTAAATCTGCATACACAGGTTCTGCAATGGCAGGCGTGAGACATGTTTAAAAGGATACTTAGGCCCAGATTTATGGTGGCGTAGCGCCATTCCAACGACACAGTAGCGTCATTTTTTTACGCTAATGTGGCGTTTAAAGGGCAAAAACGCTGCGCCTATTTACAAAGTGGTGCAATGTGAGCATTGTGCCCCTTTGTAACCCCTAGCGCCACATTATGCCTGCGTCAGGCATAATGTATGCAAGGGGGTCATTCCGGTGATGGGGGGGCTGTAAAAATGGTGCAAAGGAATCTATTAGATTCCTTTGCATAATTTTTATCTGCATTTTTTAACGCCTGCTAAGTGCAGGCATTAAAAAGAGGCTCCCATTGGTTACAATGGGCCTCTGGATGCTTTGCAGGTGTAGCGTAATCATTTTTTATGGTAATCCTGCAAAGTACCGGACTAGCGTCAAAAGTTATGATGCTAGTCCCCCAGACTACACCCATGGTGTGCCGTATTTTAAATATGGTGCACACATGGTGGCATTAGGGGTGCGCTATGGGGTGCAAGAAAAGTAGCGCTGCACTAGGTGCAGTACCACTTTTCATAAATCTGCCCCTTAATTGGGTGACACAATCAATGCTGAAAGCCCAATAGTGGCATTTAATTTACTGGTCCTGGGCACATGGAATATCACTTTACTGGAGACTTACATGTTAATTAAGTATGCCAGTTGGGTGTAAGCCAATTCTACCATGTTAACAGGAGAGAGTACAAACACTTTAGTGCTGGTGATCAGCGGTAAAGTGCACAGAATCCTAAAGGGCAACAAAAATGGTTTCAGAAAATCGGAGGGTGAAGACAAACAGTTTCGGGATGAGGATGACCCTGCAGAGAGGTAGTGCCAAGTTCAACAATTTCCATATGTCATAGTTACTTGGTTGGGTGTGGATCTTGCAACCATTCAACTAATCATTCTGAGCAAGAGTTGTGTCATGGACTGTTCTTGGTGTTCTGCAAGGAGTCTTTCTAGCCCTCCACTGAACAAGTGTTAGCTATGGTCAGGTTGTCGTATTAATCATGCACATTTAAATCAGCCATATTTCTTGCCTGGCAAAGTCCTTCCAGTGTAGTGGTTGTGATGCTTCTGTTTTTTGTTTAGGGTGTATTGCAGCTGATCTGGATTCCACATTATCCTGTTTCCCGGTACTTTGGACAGATTTCTTGACCCTTTCTATTGATCTTGAGTTTTTTTATCAGCTCGATCTCACTCTGTGAGAGAGTCCTTCTGTTTCTATTTGCCATCTATGCTCCATAGTCCCTGCGATTTCCATTTCTTAAGACTCCCTGTTCTCTAGCTCCTTGTTATTCAAGAGTTCCTAACATTGAATCTGTCTATCCTCATCCTTGCGAGGACAGATGGATGCATGTAAACCAAAAACTACAATCATCAGAAATCAGAAATATATGAACACGAAGACACATTCACTTTCAGCCACTGATAAATGAGTGTATTATGGAATAGCTCTCCTGTCTATAACAAGTAAGTGTTTGAGCTGTTGCATCTGTCTCTGGCCAGGTGACATTCTGTCCCTTTTACCAGAATTCTGCTCCAAAAAAACTGTAGTGATGAACAGTCCTTCAAGCGCAATTTTTAATTGATAAATTTACCTGCAGAGTCCAGATGTGAAGAAAGACTTGAAAGGGGGAAGATCCATAAGATTGACATTCACACATTTTGCAGAAGAGGTCAGGCTTGTGGAACGTATGCACATCAGAGTATGACGGATAGGCTCTCATCCTGGTGCTAGAGGAAAGGACCTAACCGGCTCCTGCCCATGGCCCTGACACCTAGCTGCTAGCATGATTGCTTCGGTGAGTCAGACATTATCTAGACCAGACAAGATCTGTGCCCGACAAGGAGTGGGCGCTCTTTAGAAGTGCATTAAGGAACCATTTGTTTCTTTAATCAGTCAAGAAGGTCTGCCAACACCCAAATGGATTAGAATGGCAGCATTCATACTTGATCGATCTCATCCTTGTTTATAAATATAATTTTCACCCTTCTAAAAAAGTGAGAGCTGACTACATGAGGTTGCCAATCAACACACCCACCCACATCGCCGGCCACACACTCGACCCAATCTTCTCTGCAAGCAACCACGTCACCTTTAGCCACACCACCGAACTCCACTGGACCGACCACCACTGCGTCCACTTCACATTCAAGAAACACACCGTACACCACCGCACCCCATTACCTCCTCACCGCCGCAGGAGCAAAGTCACCAAAGACCAAGTGACCAGCACCCTCGCCCAGAACCCACCCACCGACCCGGACACCGCCGCCATCAACCTACGACGGTGGATCAACGACTGCGCCAACACCCTCGCACCTCTCAAGAGGCCCACCAACAACCAAGAAAAGAAAAAAGTCGCCTGGTTCACAGACGAACTCATCACCTCCAAACGCACCTGCCAGAAACTAAAGAAGAAATGGCTCCTCGAATGCACACCAGACAGCCTGGCAGCCCACAAGGAAGCCACCCGCAAGCACCACCAACTAATCCAACTCGCCAAACGTTCCCACTTCACAGAACGCCTGAACAACAACGCACACGACAGCAAAGAACTCTTCTGCATCATGAAAGAGCTATCCAACCCCAGCGCCAACGCCAACGACATCCCACCCTCCCAAGAACTCTGCGACGCCCTGTCCACCTTCTTCTACCAGAAGATCGCCGCCATCCACGACAGCCTCAACACCACGCCTCCGGCAGACCCCACCTCCGACTGCTCCACCTACAACAACCGCCTGACCACCTGGACCCAAGTAGATGACTCGGAAACTCGCAAGATCATGAACTCCATCCACTCTGGATCCCCTTCAGACCCATGCCCCCACCACGTCTACAACAAAGCCGACTCCACCATCACCCCCCAACTTCGAAAGATCATCAACTTATCATTCAAAACCGCTACCTTCCCGGAAAGCTGGAAGCACGCCGAAATCCACGCCCTCCTCAAGAAACCCAAGGCTGACCCCAACTACCTCAAAAACCTCTGCCCGATCTCCCTCCTCCCCTTCCCAGCAAAGGTCATCGAGAAGATCGTCAACGCTCAACTCACCCACCACCTCGAGGACAACTACATTCTGGATCCCTCCCAATCCGGTTTCAGATGCAACCACAACACCGAGACCGCTCTCCTCGCCGCCACAGACGACATCAGACAGCAAATGGACAACGGCAAAACATCAGCCCTCATCCTCCTGGATCTCTCCGCAGCCTTCGACACGGTCTGCCACCACACCCTACTAACTCGCCTCCACGAAGACGGAATACAAGAGAAAGCCCTCAACTGGATCTCCTCTTTTCTCTCCGGCAGAACCCAGAGAGTCCAACTCCCTCCCTTCCGCTCGGAAGCCACCAACATCATCTGCGGCGTACCCCAAGGCTCATCCCTCAGCCTGACTCTGTTCAATGTCTACATGACCCCCTCGCACAACTGGCCCGTCAGCACAACCTCAACATTCTCTCCTACGCCAACAACACCCAGCTCATCCTCTCCCTCACCAAAGACCCACACACCGCCAAAGCTAACCTCCACGAGGGAATGAAGTCCATCTCCGAATGAATGAGGAAAAGCCCCCTGAAGTTGAAATCCGACAAAACGGAGGTCCTCATCCTCGGACGAACCTCCTCGGCCTGGGACGACTCCTGGTGGCCCACTGCGCTGGGACCCCCTCCAACACCAACCAACCACGCAAGCAACCTGGGCTTTGTCCTCGACTCCGCCCTCACCATGTCCAAGCAGGTCAACGCAGTCTCCTCCTCCTGCTACAACACCCTCCGCATGCTCCGTAGAATCTACAAATGGATCCCGACGGAAACCAGAAAAACGGTGACCCAGGCCCTCGTCAGCAGTAGACTGGACTACGGCAATGCACTCTACACAGGCATCTCAGCAAAAGACATCCAACGCCTCCAACGCATCCAAAACGCCTCCGCCCGACTGGTCCTAAACATTCCCCGCCGATGCCACATCTCCCACCACCTGAAAGACCTCCACTGGCTCCCCGTGGACAAGAGGATCACCTTCAAACTCCTCACCCACGCACACAAAGCACTCCACAACGCCGGACCGGTCTACCTGAACAACAGACTCAACTTCTACATCCCCTCCCGCCAACTCCGCTCCACCAACCTCGCCCTCACATTCGTCCCCCGCTTCCAACGCAAGACCTCTGCCGGCAGATCCTTCTCCTATCTCGCCGCCAAGACCTGGAAATCCCTCCCGACCACCCTGCGACAGGCCCAGGATATTCTCACCTTCAGGAGACTCCTCAAGACCTGGCTCTTCGACCAGTAGCAGCAGCCACCCCCCCCCCACCCAGCGCCTTGAAACCCTAACGGGTACGTAGTGCGCTCTATAAATACTATGATTGATTGATTGATTAATTAGCAATACCTCTATCCGCTCAATAGCTCTTTTCTATAGATAAAGAGTTTTCTCAAGTTTCCTGTGTACTTAGTGATTCAACTTATGCAAGAACAATAGGGTGAGGCACTGACTAATAAATAAGTGAAAACCTGTGAAAATATTCAGTCCTCAAAGAATTTGCATATTGAAATATCATTAGAATACTACACACAGTGCTATTCCAACCACATTCTCAAAATTTCCTATTCTGACCTAAATGGATGCTAACAATATTCTAGACAGAAGAAAGTCTGGGCCTCCTTACAGTCCCTGACCTGTTACTGTTCAGCACTTTCTTGATGCTGTGTGTAAGGGTGTGCCTCTTTTTGAGTGACCACCCCCAAAGTTTTGGACTGATGCTGCAGGTTTTTCCATTTCTGAGAGGGCACTGAAACCTGCTGTTACCCTGACAAGTGCATGTTTAATTGGCTTATACCTAATTGATATAGGTTAACTTACTTATAATTTCCTAGTATATGGCACAATGGGTACCCGGATTCTGTTAAAGTGTCCTTCGTTGGCTGCAGCACTCATTGTGCCACCTTGAACGTGATAAAGTAAAACATGTCTCCCTGACTGACACTGTAGACTAGTAACTTTGCCATTTCAACTGATGACACATTCCTGACCTCCTTCCTTATTATATATGTCACCTCTAAGCTAGGCCCTTCTAGTACTAAGGCATGATGCTGTATATTAAAAAAATAGAACATGTATTTTCAAATGTCACAACAAATGAAAAAAAGAATTGTTGTTTTCACTGTGGAAAGGCTGTACCCCTATAGGCAAGTGCACAGTTACAAACTGACAGCCCAGCTGTGCTAATTCCTGAAAGGGACTACTAAGGTTGCCACTTCAAGGTATCAAAATAATAGTTATATTAAACCTGACTTCATGCCCAAGTCAAAATGAATGTAACTTTTGAGTATAAGACAACCCTAGGAAGAAAGTTGCTACTCTGGTGCTCAAGATTTCCAGTTTCATTTCCAGTGTCATTCACAGATGCTGGTAAAACAACTGTCTTATCCCCTCCTGGGCAGAAGTGTAAAAAGCACCCAGGAAAGGAACCAACAATGGCTTTCTATTGGAAGAGGTGTGACCTCTTCCTGGCAGGGAGCCACACATGGTGGGAGACCAAATGGTGAGCTTCAAAGGGGAAGCCCCCTTGGAATGGCAAATGGTGGACACATGCAAGAGGGGCTGCTCTTTTGTTCTGGTATATCGGTTAGCTTCAAGGAGAGAGTGGTGAAAGCAACAGCAAACTATTTTCCAATGGGAATGTAGCCCTCAGCCACTCCTCTAGTGTTGGCTACCAACTTCCACAGACAGAGGGAGAGGCCCTGCCTTTAGGGAGTTGACTAAATATTTCATTTTGGGATAACAAGAGGCCACACATGGCAGGAAGCACACAAATGTGATGGAATGATGCTTGTAATACGCCCACCACTGGCAATTGATTGGGGTAGCTTTCCAACCCATCGTTCTAGGGCAAAACCGGCCCTAGGTTGCTTGTGTTCTGGTTCAGGGAGGACCTGGCCTTGCAGTTAGAGCTGGACTATTTCCAATGGAGCAAGGCCAAGACTGATTTGCATATGGCCGGGTCCAAATTGAGGTGTCATGGTGTGCGAAATAATGATGGATTGAGATGCAACCCCGAGTAATTACCAGTGGCTGAAATTAATTCATGCCTTCAATCTATTACATTTTGTATATTGTAGTGTGCCACATATTTCAAGAAGTCATCATCAAGTAGGAAGGGACCTGGGGCCATATGTACGAACACATTTTCCCATAGACACAGAATGGGTAAAACCCTTTGCTACATCTGGCCCCTAGTAGCTAATTGGGTAGTAATTGCTGGGCATAAATATGACACCCCTGGCACTTAGACCTCAGATCACATCTGTACTGGAGAGAGGACTGAAGAAACATCTTCCCTGATCTTTCTGAGATCTGACAACGAGAGGCTGCACCCAATAGGACTGCATCTGCTGCTCCTTGGCTAGCAAAGGGAGGACAATGCCTGTGGTGCCCTGCTTGAGGAAAGGTCTACCTCTGAGGTCAGGCAAAAGAGGTGAAGGTACTATATTGTGTCATATGGCTTTTATGACCTACTATGCACCAGTTTTAGACCCTTCCTGGGAACAGCCTAAGCCCCATGAGCTTTTATAGATAGTATTTAGTTGATTACAAAATCAAGTGGTGCTACTGAATTGATCTTATTCTCCTTGTGACAACATTCAGTGCTATTGAACATACCATCCTGTTTAGATTACTTGCTTTCTTACAATTAGCTCAGACGTGCTTTCTCTGATTCAGTGCCTCTCTGGATGACTGCTTTCACACTGTACACCCTCCTTCATTGTTTAAAAAGATATCTGCTTGTGAACAATGTTAGTGAGAATGTCCCACTGTCAGTGATCATGTTTCATGCTTATGTTCAACCTGTGAAACTTCTCATCCTGTTGTTCGGCTTTCATTTGTACTCTTAGTCTGATGGCATGAAGATCCTGCCTCATCTGGTTTGGAGCCTGAATGTAGTGGTGTCTCATTTTAAGGACTGAGTACTGGCTGTCCATCATTGAAAAAGAGTGACCTTTAAAAAAAATTAACACTAATGAAGCAGAGGTCATGGTGGTTGGTGGCAGAGAGAACCTCTGGTACATAGTAATATGGCTTTGTGACAGAGGGTCCATCATCATGTCCATAATCTTTTCCCTCTCCCTCTCTGGACTGGCAGAAGGTGATGGTAAGGCTGTTGGGCCACGAACAGAAGTCAGGCAGTCACCAAAATTCAGATTGTGTTAACAAGAAAAATCCTACTTTTGGTCAGTGGAAGAACATCAATAACGGAGGACACTTTTGAGGAAGTGGGGAATAAGGAAACAGCTTTGTCCAAAGTCAACCAATATTATAAGAAGCTAACTGGAATTATGAGGAGGATGAACTCTGCCCCAGTCCCAAAACAAAAGAACCACAGCACTCTGCTAAGTCAGGAGGAGGCAACTGACATCTAACAATAGGGAAGTGAAACAACACCATCAATTTAGTGCTGCTGGCATTCCCCAGAAGTCACATCACAGAAACCCCCCCCCCGCCTGGCCATGCTTGTTTTGCATTTCATCCCACCACATCCCTGAGGCTGTGTCGTTGATTTAGGCAAGTGCTACAGGTGTAGTAGGGGCAGGTATGAGCAGGGACATAAATGCCCAGTAGTTCTTCCCAGGTTTTAAGAACACCTGTTCTCTCTTAGAATACACCAAGCACTAGTGTAAAAGAAGAGATGGAAGAAGCACTATGAGTACATAAGCAATAAACCCTTCGGTTGTGATGTGGGATGTTCTACAGGATTGGGATGTTAGAAATTGTTTTTCCCATTTTCTTTTGTATTACGAGGCAGCAAAGTCTTCCAGCGGGTGGGGATAGTACAGCGAGAAAAGTGGTAAAGACAAGGTTTGGACTAGTTTCCTTAGTTTGTTTGGTTGGAAATCTGTATGTGTGCCACTATGTCTGTGTGTGGGGGTCTCTGTTCTGATGGAGGAGCTAAGGACATGGGTTATGTGTTTTCCTGTTTAGTTATGTGTACCCCAATGAAAGCCACATTTTGTATTTTATTTATGGTACATTCTAATGTTAAAACAAACAGAATTATAATACAAATAGTGTGTGAAGTAATAGTTTTATTGGTGAGGTAGTAACACCATCTCAGAGGCGGCAGCACTTTCAGTGGAGGGTCGACACCATTGCAGTATAGTGCTGCAACTTTTCAGTGGGACGCATCAGTCCTTTCAGTTCAATGAAAAACAGTCAATGCGACAAAACAGCAGATTCAAGAGTTTCAGGTGTGGAATCATTGGTGCTTTCAGCAGGAAGGGAAGAAGGAGCAATTCCACTGTGACAACAACGATACAGCAGCATCATCAGGTAGCGTGACTGTGGCACTTTCAGTAGGGAGAACATGTACTTTCAATGACTAATTGTACAGACCAAGATTAAATTCAGTCAGATGATTTGATCAGTGAGGAGTATCTGTAATTTCACTGTAAAATGCTAACACTTTCAGTTTATTCAAAATTACATTCACTGAAAAACAGTTGACTATTCACTATAGATAGGCCTTATGTCAAATAAGAAACAGAAAATACTTTCAGTGGGTGGCGGCAACAATTTGAAAGGGTACCTGTAATATTTTCAGTGATGAGCAGCAAACACTTCAGTGTGAAGTAAAACATCAGGGGCCGTATTACATTTATGGCACGCTTTCCCTGTTTGCACTATGGCACATGTTTAAATAGGTGTGCCATGCGCAAACTGTGAAATTGTGCCATGTTACAGTGAATGAGCTGGCTCCATGGCAGCAGTGGACTCGTGCTAACCAGAGGGCAGCGCATTTAAGTGAAGCAACTGCTTCAAAGCTGCTCTGTGTTTCACTGTGACGGCGACAGCCCATCTGCACATTTAACAGGAGAGAGAGATCCCCTTGTGATTTCACTGATTGACTGTACCCACCTGCAAGGGGATGTCTGGAGGGGTCGATTGGACCCCCTTTCTCCCCACCAGAGGGCTGCCTTTAGGAGGTGCCCTGAAAGCGCACCACCTTTTTGTGGTGCACTTTCAATGTACCTCATAAAGGCATGTTTGTCTCTATGCCTGCATCCATAATACGGCTAGGGCACAGAGGCAAAGTGACTCCCTCATTTGCTTATATCTCTTATGCTACATTTGGGTCAGCACTATCTGTGTTACAGAAGGGGTGGCACAAGCTTCTGCAGCCCCTTCTGCACTACCAAAATGCCCCGGGGGTGCACAAAGCACGTACACATGGCCCTTGCACCTTTGGGGCACTTTCTATACTACGGTCTCTGGAGAGAAGCAGTATTATCTAGGGACTTTGCGTGGAGAACTGTAATGTTTGCTGGTGGACTCAGAGACCTCTCAGTGGAGAGGTGGATCAACATTTTTAGGTTCGGCCTAGAGGCAGTTTGAGCTGTCTTCATAACCTCATATTTTCCAAAAAATAAAATGATAATAAAAATACATACATATACACATAAACAAGGACTTGAGTGAGTCTTCTTGATACATTGGTCTGTTCAACTGTCATTCATAATTTGCTTTCACCCTCAACAGCATAGTACAGTGGGTTGGCCTGCTTCATTCAATTGGCTGTCTGGTTCTGTGAATAACTCCATTTTCTTGATTGCATATAAAGTGCCATCTGAAAAAGTGCTCTTCACTGACAGGGCTGGTGTGCCATTCTTCCATATTGCATATTGTAAATAACTGGATTATTATTTTGAGTAGGTGACTGCTCATCTCAAGAAATAGTCAAAACTTTTCAGGTTGAACTGTTAAAGTTACTATATTAACCTAAGCCCTCTGGTAGCAGTGGTACATAGCAGACAGACTTTACTTAGGGCAATGTGTAAAGTATTCAGTACCAAAACAGTAATAAAGTCAAAATACCAAGCAATAAAAATCTCAAACCAAATTAGAAAAACAGAGAAAGCGCAATTTAATAAACAAAATGACATAAAAATGCAAAACATCTTATAAGGTAAGCTGTCAATATGATTTTGTAAAGATTCAAGTGAAAATAGCACCAGAAAGTGCAAAGTGTGAATGGTAGTCAAGGATTGCGGTTTGCCATTTTTTAAAGAAAATGTTGTCTTCCCTCCGGATAAATTTGTGCGGCCACTGTGGAAACGGTTGTCGAATAACTGCCTCAGCTTAGTCCCATTAAAACTCTGGAGCTTTTGAGGTGTTTACTTGAAAACGTTTCTAAGTTGCAAAACAGAAAAGGACGAAAACGAAATTCAGTGTAGTGCCATGAAACTGTCAATTGCGTACTATTTGTGGTAGGTGCCATTGGTTCCAGAGCAAAAGTTGTCAAAAGTTTTTACATTTTTTCCTGGTGCCCAAGTAACCACAGGAGTATACGTCTAAGCCCCTCTGACCTCAGGTGGGGACCTAGATGGTGCCAGGCAGAGGACATTAGCATAGTCCAGTCCAAGTTGTAATTGCCACTGATCAGCTGGGAATTGCCACAAAGGAGGAAGACCAAAAAGGAGGTGAACCAACTGACCCTTGGAGACCACTTCTTTGTCCTGAGTACAAGGGGAAGCAGGTCCAGTCATTCAGAACTCCTCACAGGTCATAGCCAACATGTGCTCTTCTGTTGTTCCCCAGGTATAAAAAATTGTTATGTCTAGGTGCCTTGAGGTGCAATATTTATGCCTGGCACCAGCTAGTGGGTGAGGGTGACTCCTGGGTGCTCCCTACCCAATAGGGTTAAGGTTCCTGAGGGCAAACCAACCCACTTATTCAGCAGTTCATCTTTGTCCTACTGCAAACAATCCTACAGTACCCCTTACTCTAAAAATACAAGATGGGGAAACCCATATCCACCTGTGCACGTACTATGTGCCCACCCAGAGATTTGGCCATAGTAATG